>NW_028301576.1:31187500-31347500 GCF_042242905.1 Orbicella faveolata
TCAATGAATTATTGATGCACCATTCTATTTTTAATTGTAGGTGGAGATTCTTTGTACATGGATGTGTTGATAGTTATTCAAGGAAAATAATGTATTTGTCATGCAGTGGAAATAACAAAGCAGAGACTGTGCTTGCACATTTTTTTACAAGCGGTTGCTGCTCATGGGCTTCCCTTAAGGATAAGAGGTGGCCATGGTGTTGAGAATGTGGAAGTTGCCTGGTATATGTTCAATCACCCATCCAGAGGACCAGATAGGGGCAGCTACATAACTGGGCCTAGTGTACACAATCAAAGGATTGAACGCTTCTGGAGAGATGTATTTATATCCTGTCTACATTTATTTCTCTGTTTCTCAGAACCTAGAGGTATCTGGCTATTTGGACTTGTCTGATAACATCTACATGTTCTGTTTACATTACATTTACAAACCATGAATAAATGCACATCTTAAGAATTTTACAGGATCATGGAACAATCACCCAATAACAACAGCAGGAAATAGGAAGCTGAACCAGCTTTGGATCAGTGGACTCTTACAAGCAGCAAGGAGCTGATTGTGCTGCAAGAGAGTTGCAAAAACAATTATTTCAGGTGAATACTGTAAAATAAAATAAATAAACAATTAAACAAATAAATACTCTGAATGTTTAAAATTTGAAGACTTTGCAGGTTCCTGATGTGCACAAACCCTGAATAATTGATGTAATAATTCAGTCATTAATATTATCATGTAAACACCAATGAAATACCAGGTGAGCTTCTAGGCAAACAGATGATATCTTCACACATGAAAATAACATGTTATCGTCACATCTGAAAAGATCACCGTTGCTATGGCTACATAATAAATCCATTCATGTTTTGCAGTAAAAGTGAAGTGTTTAAATTTAATAAATAGAACATCACATGGTCGCTTAGGAGATACAAAATTTCTCTTCTCGTTTTGAACAATATTTCACTTGTTTGCTGTGCTTGCATGTGAAATGTTTTTCAACACTCGAAGAAATATGTCATGCCATGTAGTTTTCACCTATTCAAGCGTAATATCTATTATCATTATAAAGTGGATCATTGGATAATGCAGTTCAAGAGGATATGTCAAATTTACATTTTAGGGGCATTTTTAATGCAACCATTACCCGTAAACGATCACCTAGACTTGAAGTTATGGGTGGTCACTTACCAGAGGTATGACTGTAAAACAATCAATTATAATTCTACTTGTGCTTGTTGGCTTTTAAATGATTATAGCCAACAATCTATCTATCATGTCGTATCCAACACATCCTCATAGAATAATTTTTGATTATAAACTTTCCATTTACCAGGACTGGAGTCAATATGGAATAGACTGGGAAGGACCACTGCCACAAGGAGATTAAAATGAAGAACTTGTTGTGCCAGACATTGCAAATCCATTATCACACAGGGTTGATGACTTGTCAAAGCATGTTAACCCACTTGCCCATGATGAAGGGTATGGGATAGATCTTTACATATGTGCCTGTACATTTGTGTCCAAAAGGATCCGGTCATGAACTTCTGCAATTGTGACAGGTCGTTACAACTATTGTAATGACATAGTATCACGATGGTCAAGACACCTGTTTTCTTTATTGTGTAAATCTCAGAAGTACATTGTGCACATTGTGACGTCATAATTATATAATTTATGACACTCTCCTGGGCAGATTAGATAAGAAATAGTATGGAATGATTAGCAAAGGATAAATGTTTAAGAAAAGTATCGTAACGATTCTGATATCATTCATATCAAGTATTCATTTCTGATTGCTCCCGGATTCTATGAATTGCCTTCTGAGCGGCAAGTCATTTTGGGGGATGTTGTTTATCAGCTATAGCTTCTTTATCTTCCTTTTCAATACCTTGTGCATTGTTCTTGCTCTACACTTCCAATGGATAAAGCTTCTCTATCGGTCTTAATAGTTCACCACCAGAACTTATTCTTAAAGATACAGATCTGACTAATCCGTCTTTCCCTTTGTATAAATCAGTAACAACACCTATTTTCTACTGATTACGTGGTACATTTTCATGTATGAGAACAATGTCTTCTATAGCAACTGTTGTCTTGTTGATGCTTTCTTTTAGTAAGAGTTATATTACATACATACATAAATTTATTCCACGTCCCAAGGGGCTTTTCAGTGAAATATGTAACAAAACAACAATAAAATACAATAAAATGAATTCTATTCATGCAGACTTGCCAGATATTCCTTTTGCCATCGTGTCCAGAAGGCCTGTATCACTATCTCATGACATTTTGCTCCCTTCGTTAGCTCTTTTGTTGAAATATCAGTTGGGATATAGTCTGGATCTAATTCTTTGTTGCTAACTGTTGTGTCTGGTAATGTCAGAAGACGGTGTCCACGTAAGAAATGTGATGGGGTCAAAGGAGAGGCATTGTTAATATCCACATAAGGATATGTCAAGGGACGGCTGTTTAACACTGCCTTTACCTCAATGAGTATTGTGTTTAGTTCAATCATGTTCAGATAGCCTTTGCCTATAGTTTTTTTGAGACATCTTTTCACTAGTCCAACAAGTCTTTCGTAGAATCCTCCCCACCACGATGCTCATTCTGTTATGAATTTCTATGTGATGTTATGGTTGGCAAGGAACTGTAGTGATGCATTTGGCTTGAGGACTTGGGTTTTCATTGCTTGGAGTTCTTGAGCTCCAGCTTTGAAGGTTTTTGCATTGTCAGAAATGATACATTCAGGAACTCCTTGTCGACTGATAAATCTTCTGAATGCCCTAAGAAAGGCCTGGGTTGTCTGATCTTCCACTAACTCGAGGTGTAAGGCTCATACTGCAACACAAGTGAATAGACAAATATAAACTTTAGATGAAGTGTGATTTCCTTGGTCGTGAACATAAAGAGAACCTGTGTAATCGATGCCTGTAAATTGAAAGGCCTGTTATTGTAGAACTCTTGATTTCGGTAAAGGTAGTGTGGGTACAGATCAAAATGGTGGTCCTTGGATTTTTCTGCATGTTACACACTTGGAGATGATTCTTTTAACCAATTGTCGACCTTGCGGTATCCAATATGTTTGTCTGATGTGAGTTGATTTTTCACAATCTCCACCATGCATAATCATCTTGTGCATAGATTGGACGATGAGTGTAGTCAAGTAATTATCTTTTGGCATGAGGATGGGAAACTTTGTATCATGGGGCAGATCTGTGTACTGTAACCTTCCACAACAGTGAAGTAAGTCTTCATCGTCAAGATAACAGTTGACTTGTCGTACGATGGCAGGTTCTTTGAATTTATCACTGTTCTTTAGGTATGATATTTCTTGTTTGTAAGTTATTTGTTGAGTTGCTTTTAGTAACAAATTTCTTGCTTCCAGCCTTTCTTTTGTGGTGCGGATGTTATCATAATACACTTCAAGTGTTTTCCACTTTCTTGCAAAGAGGACAAGAAGGGCAGTGACTCTGACTACACGTATTAGAGTGCTGTATTTCGTTAAGTCAATGATGTTCAGTATGTTAAGATTCTCTTCAATATCTGCCATAATTGTAACTGCCATTTGTGAGCTCTCATACTCTTCGTGGATTGATGTTCCGAGTTGTGGAGGTCATGTGTCTTCTGGCTCTCTCTGCCATGGAGGTCCTTTGAAACCATAGCTGTTTCCTGTCGTTGAACCTCAATCTTCGTACATCGCACACCTTGTGACGTCATAATTACATAATTTATGACACAGGTAAACTGATCCAGTGTTAAAGCATTGGATAATAAACACACAAAAAGTTATGCATACGGTTGTAACACTGTGATTGAACGACTGTTATTTACACCTATGTGGCTGTTGTCTCTTTCAGAATGTTTCCAAATCACAGCTGTATCAAGGTGACACTTGAAAAGTTAGAACTGGTCCACAAGTGTTTGCTGTAACCCTCTTGGGGTTCATGCTCAAATTCAATTTCTACCTTACACTCTAATCTCATAAATGGTACTTGATATGACCCTGTGGTAAACATTATTACATCATTAAGAGTAATCACTTCAGTACTCTGAGTCTCCTGAAATGTATCATCATCAATTGTGATACTAGTTTGGGAAACCTTTCACCTGAACACATTGGTAATAAAATTTTCCCAGTTATACAAGATGTCTTCTTCTGCCATCCTTAGATTTGAACCCTGGGTAGAAAGATTTGCTTCAAACAAGCCATCAAACTCTTCAGGGGTGATGATAGCCTCTTTACTGTCTGTTAATTCTTTAAAAGCCTCTAAAGAAATCTCTTAAGAACACCTAGAACCCCTCCAAATGAAAGACCCTCTTTAAACTGTAGTAGTTAATCATGGCAAGTATTAATAACATAGTCATAAGCTATGGTTTACAGAAGTTTTTTCCTATCACCAAAGGAAACAGAGGCTTTGTTGAAGCCTGCATCAAATCGTTCTTGTAGAACTAACACTTTTTCCCTGAAATCCTTTTCTTTAGATGTTCCTTCGATTTCTTCACACTTGCACCTTATGTCTGCGTCAGGAATTTCCCTGATTTCAAACTTACAAAACTGCTTGTCTTCATGCGAAATGTACTGTCCTAGAGATGGACAAAAATCGTGGGACCCACTACATCCATTCCGCAAGCTCAAAGTTACTAAAACCCCACATAATTCATACTCCTTTCTATTATAGGCCAAAATATCACGGGAAAAAGTTAAACATGGAAAACTACCTATGACAATTCTCTGTTGCCCTAAACCTTGGAAGAGAAGACTAAAGAATTATCTTTTTTGACCACCCAGGTCCACAGCTTCCTCCCCAGTAAATCAGACGTTCAGTAGTAAATTGAAATCAGACTTACAAATATCACAAATTTCAAAAGTGTCCTCCCACACTTTTCCTCTTCTAACACTAGTATGGAACCTATTTTTGTCAGCTCCATCACTACTACCATACACCTTGGCAGCTACCTCGAGACCTTCTGTTAGGGTGTTTGGCTCTTGTGGCTTTGTTTCAGTAGCTCTTAGACAATGGTTGGGGGCTCCCTGAGTACTAACAACACTGGTGATAAAATCTATAAAGGAAATTATCATTATCACCATTAATTTATCATCAGCCATTGCAATTACAATTACACACATTTAGTGTCCATTATTGCTTGAAAAGACGTGTGTTGTCAGCCTTAATTCTTTTGGATAAACTCGCTGTTGTTCCCCATAAACCCATTTCAAGTGGCATAAATATATGTTTATACATGTACCCTCATTGCTGAAGAAATACAGTTGTAGGATAGCTGCCAAATTAGCTAAATGTGTCCGCCTTTTAATTTATTCAAAATGACCACCAATAAAAGTTAGAGAAATGATGACATCACAATGATGTCACAGGTGGTGCAGGGAAGTGAAATGGTGGTGGTGTCAAAAAACCCTTGAAAATCACTTCTAACCCTAAGCCTAACCTTAACTTGTGTGCGTGTAAGGAGGTGTCGGGGGAGGGTGGGTTGACAGTAGTGTACGATGCGTATAGGGTCAGTAGCCAATCAGGAGCCAGGAAAAAATGATGTGGCAAGCTCTCGACCAATCAGATTGCAGCATTTGGTGACGAATTAAAAGGTGGGCGTGGTTTGAAAAATTTTATCATGTCACACCTCCAGTGTTGTCCAAATAAGGACCGTTGTCATCAGCGATTGTATGATGGTGATTTAAAAGGCCTAATGAGCAGCGAAAAAATGGCGTGGTTGATGTTGGGGGTAGATCTCAGGGTAGATCTCTCGCGCAAAAATGGTGTGTGTTCGCATGCCAAGGTCAGGTTGATTTTGTGAGTAGATCTGTTGCGTGCAAAAAATGGTGCGGTTAGGATTCTGTGCGTGCGCTAAAAAGGCTCAATTGACACTGAAACGTAATATCCAATGTGAATAAATTTTGTCTATTATAAAGTAATAAATGTAAACAGTCCAAATGTGTAAAATGTTTTTTACATTTGAGAAACTTTGGATCATTGTCCGTTGATCAGGTGGGCTTCGGATCAAATGTGAATAAATTTTGTTTATTATAAAGTAACAAATGTAAATGGTCCAAATCTTTTAAATATTGATCAGGTGTCAGTTCACCGCAGAACTACGACAGCTCCATCAGGGCCTCCACGTTGGCCATGTCGGCATCGTCTAATTCGGTCGCTTCCACTGGTAACCATAAGGGTAGGACTGGAAGGTCTGGCGATCGACGACACGTTTATCAAAGACCAGTCCGTACTGTTTGGTGCGGGGTCCCACTTGGATCTGTTTGCTGGCGGGATTACGAGTGAAGAAGTAGGGGTTGACACGGGAATGTTCCTTCGTTGGTCGAGCTGATTGGTCAACTCTTCCAGTAGGTTTTCTCTCATGACGTCATAGTTGAGTTGTTGGGAACTGCGTACATTGAGAGTTAACCCTCGCACTTTGCAGCAGACTTTGCCGAGTTTGGTCTTATAGCCGTAATTTTTGGGTCTGGCTGAAGTGAAGTCGACAATGTAATTGTCCACGTCTAGCTCGTTGGTCATGTCACCCAAGTAGTTGCCTAGGGGAATGTCGGCTTGACTGGGTTTGCGGGAGTAGACGACTGAATCGGTGTCGAAGTACAGCACTTGTTGCTTCAGTTGGTCGAGATAGGAATAGAGCTTGAGACAGGCCCAGCAGGTGGTGAAAGCGGCCATGAAGATGTTGACGTGTCCGTTATCGATTTGGTTCTCGCGCAGGTCTACGTAATCCATTTTGAGGACGTCGTCGGAGCAGATCCGGATGGCTCGGATGTCGTGAAAACTGTTGGATACCAAACCAGAGTTGACCTGGCGATGTGGCGGTTTCAGTGTGTTTCTTGTGGAGGTTTTCTCCGAACTTGCCCCAGAAGGATTTGAGCATGTGTTTGGCCGTGGGTTTCCGGCCAGGATTTTTCTGGATCATGGCGGTGTCAAGGGAAATGCCTTCTCTTTCTTTGTATTGGCGCATGTAGCGTAATTTGTCGTCGGGGGTGAGGCACCAGCTGGGGTACCTGACGAATTCTTGTTTGATTTTTAGCCAGGTGTTGATGTAGTTGGCAAAGAGACCCTTGCATCTTTGCTTTGGAGGAAAATGCCACACCTCGTGAATGTGCAGGACGATGTGCCCCTGTTGAATGGCTTCTTGAATTTCGGGCATGCACCAAGTTCCGCATAAGGCGTGCTGAGTCTCCGTGTGCGAGCTCTGCCACGATTTGTCCCACTGAGGAAGCAGCATTTGTTCTTCAATGCCGGAGTGGCACAGAGGAAAGGTGAGTTTACCAGCCTGGCGATGCGGTAGCACGGGATGGTAAAGGTGTGGAGGTGGAAGGATGTCGATGTAGGCCATGCTGAAGTAGTGGTGGATGTCTTGGTCGGTGAGGATCTCGGGATGTCCTATGGGGTATTTGCCAGTCTTGTTGACCCACAGGTACAGGGAAGTCATGTCCACGTATTTGTTCACCCTGGCTCTGGTCAACAGTACGATGAAGACGCACAGCATTGATTCTGCCACCGAAGATGGCATTGCACGGTTCTAGGGGGTCCACTTTCTTGTAGGTGGCCAAGAATCGTTGGAGGGCCTCGTTTGTCTTGACCTCCCGATCCCAATTGCACTCCCACATGATCTTGAGATGGTAGCCGTGGTGCTTGAGAAGGGCATGTTTCTTGAGCGTGTGCTCGTACATTTCTTGAAGCGTGCAATCGGGATTGAGATTGCTGTATCAGTCCCAATCACAGGAATGACGAGGGCATCCATGCCACAGACAGCCGTAGAACTTGTACACGGTTTGGCAGGTAGGATCGTAACCGCCCACCAGGACGTTTGCCACTTGTTGCTTGCCACCATTGCTGGCATGACGAATGTGGTCTGCACGAGGCTCATGATATCACGACGAAGAAGGTGTTCCTCCCATGCTAGCCACTTGAAGGCCTTGGCGGACTGGTTAGATCGAGCCCCCTGCCAGCCGCAAGGAAGTTTGGAGACAATGGTGTTGGGAGTGAGTAGTTTCTTGCACCAGAACCAGTTGCACAAAGAGGCGACCGTGTAGCATTTTTCCATGGGGTCAAAGCCGGCCTTTTGCTTGAATTGCTGTCGGAATTTCTGGCAGCCCGCTTTGAGGAGCTTGACGCCGCTGATGCAGTAAGCCTCCATGTCCCTTTTGAGATGGAAGATGTAGTTATTGTGGACCTTGTCGGCATACCAGCGCTTGAATTCGGATTTTTTCTTGGCAGACATACCGTCTGGATCATAGGTGGAGGCTGGTGGCCTTGGTCCCCAGTACTCTTGGTTTTCTAGGGTGTTGAAGAGATGAGGGAAGAAACCCTTGGTCAATTCTTGGATGCCGAAGGTGGCAGGAAAGTTGACCAGTGGCATGGGAAGAAAGCAGAGCGAGTCCTTGAGGGTGAGGCAATCCATCTTGAAGGTGAGGATTTTGGTACCGAGGGTGATCTGGTCAGTGACTTCTCGGTGATGATGATAACAGTAGTCAAGGAGAAACATGCCGTCGTAGGCCTTGAGGGTGTGGAAGATGACAATGACGTTGCGATCGTCGCCGTCTTGGTCCATGGATATTTCTTCTAGCCAGTAGAAGAATTGGGTGGTGCAGTCGGGTCCGTAAAAGGAAACTTCTTGGTCCTCTTCGTCTGTCTTGGCGCAGAGGAGGATGGGTGATTGCACTCCCTCCTGGTCCAGGGTGGCTTCATAATCTGCGTAGACCTGGAGAGGAGGATCTTTGTCTACCCGGACATGACGATTGGGATCGCCCACCGAGGGTTCACTGAACGGACGACCATTGACCTGGTCACGATGGACCCTCTTGGTTTTGGGTTGGTCTTCCTCTTCGGGGATGCATTGGATGAGGCATTGGTGACTGGACAGAATGACCTGTTTGCCACAGATGCGTCACTCGCCCTGTCCGCACACGTGTTCTGGGGCACGAGGATTGCCACCGCGATGCACTTTATCGTCTAGTTGGTAGACGTGACAACAGTCTGGGTGTTAGTCCACATGCCCAACAAATGACAAATTACACAGAGCATCTAACTTTTTAATACGCACTCGTAGCGTTTCACGCCATCTTGGATTACATTCTTCTTTTTCTAGTGCCAGTCCCCTATCGTTCTATAACTAGTTCCAGTTCTCTACATTTCTCCCTCTCTGAAAAAAGATGTCGTCAACATGAACGAATAGACAATAGTCTCTTCTAGGTTATCTCACATAACAGTTCTTTGTACTCTTGTATCTCATCCTGGGGTGAACAAAAGTATTCTGGTTGATCGGGCCAGAAAAACAGCGTATGTTGCACTCAGATGTCACTGTTCTGTCTTTGCGGCAGTATTACTTTCCAATACCTAACGCCTTTATCTATAACACGATTTGACTTCCTTGTACAAAGAATATTCCGAGATAGAGAAAAAAATTCTCTTAATGAAAGGAGATTGAACCTCCACACACAAACAAAACATTGTAAAAAATTATACAATACCAAAAGGAAACATTTAACAGTCTTATCTAGGATGAACGTAGCCTCAATAGGTGCAAATCAGTTCCTTTCTTCTCACGTTAATTTCTAAGGGCCTGCTAGTAACACCACATAGGCACAGGGTACATTGGCTGTGATGATACTGGAAAAGTTGCAAAATAGCTATAGGGCTGCAGAACAGGTTGTAGCATCCATGATACTGTGACAGGTTGCCACACCTGCTGTGGGTACAATACTGTGACGCCTTGAACTCCTGCTGTAGAACTGGTTTGAAAGGAGGGTTGTCCCATTACATCATAGGTCATCCTAAGAGGTGGTCTGCTCATACGTTGTGACTGTCTAAGGGGTAAGCTATCTGCAGCCTCATCATCTACTGTACCAACTGGTTGCTCTGGGTCTTCTTCTCCCTCTGAGTCTGGGCTATCAACTTGACAAGGGTCAATGTCCTCTTCAACTACATGTGACTTTGGAACAATGCCACAATGATCCTCACATTGATTTCTTGGAGCTTATCAGGTGTGAGGCTAAGAATGTCCTCATCAGTAGTTCCTGTTGTCTCTTCTTGTGAAGCCTGCTGTCTGTTGGCCCTCCTAGATACTGTGCGGTGACTCTTTGATGACTTAAGTGGGGTCTCAACTGGCAAGTAAGAACATGGTAATAGCATGTTGCGATGGAGAACTTTTGACCTTCCATTTCCACTCTCCGGCTTTACTTCATAAACTGGCATATCCTTCCTCTTGAGTTACCAGATAGATTTCTTGCTCCCAGTAAGGTCGTAGCTTTCCCGGGCCACCATGCTCAGTCATGTTTCGTACAAGAACACGATCTCCTTCACACAGCACAGTGTGTCTGACTTTCTTGTCATACTCTTGTTTCCCCACGTCTGCACTTTTCTTTGCATGGGCAGAGGCCAAATCATAAGCTTCTTTCATTGTTCGTCGCCAATTTCTGACATATTCAGGATATGTAGAAAATCCCTCTGGAGGTTTCAAGCCAAACATTAAGTCAATAGGTAGTCTCGGCTTTCTACCAAACAGTAGATAGAAAGGTGAAAATCCAGTAGAGTTATGACAGGTACAGTTGTATACATGAACTACCTTACTGAGATGGTCACGCCAGCGGGATTTCTGTTTCTCCGGTAAGGCTCTCAGCATGGATAAAAGCGTCCTGTTGAACCTTTCGACCTGCCCATTACCCTGCGGGTGATATGGTGTTGTCCGTGAATGTTTAATCCCACTGAGTTTCTCAAGGTTGTAGAAGAGCTTGTTTTCGAATTCTCCACCCTGGTCATGATGGATGGTTTCTGGGAATCCAAACCTCACGATAAAGTCATTATATAATTTATCAGCAGCAGTCTTCGCAGACTTATCACGGGTAGCATACGCTTGAGCAAATCTGGTGTAGTGATCCATGATCACCAATATATACTGGCATCCGCCCGAGCTTGGTTCAAGATGAACAAAATCCATGGAAACAAGTTGGAAAGGTGCTGTAGAAACAATAGGTTGAAGTGGTGCATTAACATGAGCGCAGCTTTTCGTCGCTTTAGGCAATGGCACACTTTCGTGACATAATGGGTAATGTCTGCCCTCATAAATGGCCAATAGAAACATTCTCTAGCTAGTTCCACTACTCTGTCTGCACCCAGGTGCCCCATGTTTTCATGTAGTTCTTCATACACCTTTTTGTGGTATTTCTTGGGTAAGACCATTCAGTCTCTAGATACAGATTTGTGGCAAAGAATTCCATCTTCAGCAATGAACAGTTTGTTCCATTCATGTAAGAGCTGTCGTACAATAGCTGACTCTTTCTGTCTCTCCTGATAGGTTGGACGGCTTCCAACTTGCATAAAGTGCAAAACACGACCGATTGTGGGATCTTGTTGAGCTGCGATAAGTTCACTAGGTGACATAGTTGGAATGTTAACACACTCTTCCTTTAAGATATCAGGCACTGCTGTAAGTGATGACAACCAAGTGGTCTGAACAGTGTTAGTTTCGTGGATTGAGGAAGTGACAGCATCCAGAACATCTTGACTAGCTACTTCTGAACAACTTTCCATATAATTCTCAAAGCTGATTGGCATTCGGGACAGGGTGTCAGCATCCGCATTGGCTTTTCCTGGTCGATACTTGATTTCAAAGTGGAAATCGGCCAATTCATTAACCCATCGCAAACCTGTGGCATTGAGCTTTGCTGATGTTAGAATGTATGTCAAGGGGTTGTTATCCATGAAAACAGTAAACTTTGGAGAGTAATAAAGGTAATCACGGAAATGGTCAGTCACTGCCCATTTTAGAGCCAGAAACTCAAGCTTGCCTGCATGAAGGTGGTACTTCTTTTCAGCTGGTGACAGCGCTCATGAAGCATAAGCAATTACTCTCATGACCCCATCCTGGTTTTGGTACAACACTGCTCCAAGACTGTCTTTACTTGCATCAGTGTGTACAGTGAATGGTTTTGAGAAATCTGGGTAAGCCATAACAGGTGGATGACTGAGCTGTCTCACTAACTCTTGAAGGGCGAGTTGCTGTTCCCTACCCCAGCAGGTTGGTGTCTTTGAGGGTGGTTGACCATCCTTCCCAGTGCTAGTTAAGAGATCATAAATTGGTTTTGCAATTCTGGCAAAGTTCTTAATGTACCTTCGGTAGTAACTTAATATTCCAGCAAGCTGTCTGACTTCACCAACAGTTCTAGGTGACACTTCCTTTAACTTCTCGATAGCCTTAACACACCCTGGGTCCATCCGGTAACCATCACCTGACACAACTCTTCCTAGAAACTGGACCTCACGTTTAAACATTTACACATTTACGCAGCTTCAACTTCACTCCATGTTCACGCAACTTTCTTAACACGATTCGCAGGTGCTCAACGTGTTCTTCAAATGTCCTGCTAAATACTATCATGTCATCAAGGTATGGTATGGCCACTTTGTCCCTCAGTTCACCCAAGCACTGTTCCATACACCGCTGGAAATTGGCAGGCACATTCATCGATCCAAATGGGATCCTTGTCCATTCGTACAGCCCCCATGGTGTAATGAATACTGTGGCTGCTCTGCTCTCCTTGCTCACAAACCCCTGGTGGTATGCCTTGCCCTGATGGAGAACACTGAACCAACTATTTCCACCAAGACTATCCAGGGTTTCTTGGACTCTAGGGATAGGATGTCTGTCAGCAATAGTCCTGCGGTTAAGTTCTCGGTAGTCGATGCACAGTCTCAGAGACCCATCTTTCTTTCAGACACAGACAACTGGAGAGGAATATGGAGACTTAGATTCAGTGATGAAATTCTGGTTCAGAAGGTCTTCAATGTGCTGTTTCACCTCTGGGTACAACAGTCGAGGGATTGACGTGTACTTCTTCTGCACTGCCTTGCTATCCTTCAAGTTAATCTCCATTTCCAGATCAGGGATGCAACCAATGTCTTCTTCACTGGATGAGAATGACTCATACTCTTCCCTCAGCATTGTCTCAGCTACAATTCGCTGATCTTGGTTTAAGCCACTAAGGTTGTCTGCTGGGAGATGGTTTTTGCTTTCTCCATCTTGTTGCCCAGAAGGAGTTGGTCTTGTTGGCCCTTGAGGCTTGTGCTCCCTTAGATGTTGTTGGTCAGTCCGGATACTGCATTCACTCAGCCTCACGTCTGCCGCAGTCACTGATTTCACTGCCTCAAGAACTCCTAATGAGGTGTGGCTCTTAAGCGTGATGTCATGATCTGTACCATTGTACACAGCAACTTGTACACGGGATGATTTTCCTGGTTTGATGTTTAACAAAGTCTCATTAACTTCCAAGCCCTCTGGCAAAACTGTACTAGTTTGTCTGGCTCAAACAACACTGGTGTTTGCTTGTACACAGGTGCTGTATTTGCATGACAACTGACAGCAACTGTGTTATCCTTAGGTATGACCACATCTTTTCTTCTAGTTCTAACTTTACAAATGGCATCTGAACTTGAACTCTGAATAAAGTTTACCAAGGCATCTAATTTTGCCTTATCTTTTCCAGGGAAACTGTTGTAAATAATTGGCCTGGGATTCTGGTCCTGGCTTACCAGCTCTTCAATGACATTGTATCCCAGAATAGGACAGTCTAACTTTTCTGATGTTACAAGGAAAGGCACTAACAGTTCTTCTTGACTACTATCACTGCTGAGAGAGGTTAACTTCACTCTGACTTCCACCCACCCAACATAGGGTACCTTAGTCCCATTTACTGCTGTTAAATTTAGATTCGTATCCAGGAGCTCTGACAACTGTCTAATAGCTACTTGTCCTAGGTGTTGCTGAAGTAATTCAACTGATATTATGGATACCTGGGCACCAGTGTCCCATAACAAGTCATTGAGGAAGAACTTTACCATACACTTCTTACCAACAAGGCCAATAACTTTAGCATGTTCACTTGGAGTTAAATGGCTAACACAGGCTGGGTCTACAAAATCTTTAGACTTACTTGTACTTGCCTCAGAGAGATGACATTGCTTGGCACAACACCTTGTGTTCAGACCAGTGTCCTTTCTAACATTCTGCGGAACAATACCATACACTTCGACACTGACTGCATCTCTTAAGCTGTCCATGCTCGACTCCAGTTTTACAGCAGTTGTTACATTGGTGAGGCTTGGGTGGATTTATGACTGTTTCCCGTCTCGTGGAAGCAGTCAATTCCTGTTTAACTGCTTCCTACACCCTCTTGCAAAATGAGAGTCGCTCCCACACTTAAAACAGTGATTGCGATACTCCTTGTTTTCAAGGCAGCTGGAACACAAAGGTGGTCTTCTCTCCGGCCACTTCCCATGGGGTACACTTTGGTTGGTGCTCTTCTTTCTGACCTCACTTTTCAATGCCTCAACTTGATAGCACTGATAGCTGTTAGAAGATCATTCTGAGGGGTGCTTTTCTTGTTTTCTTCCTTTCCTTCAGGTGAGTCATCAGAAGATACTGCAGATACTGATAACACTGGTGGTTTGGTCTTGCTATTGTTCCTTAGCTTTTGGCCCTCTCCTTTTCTGCTGAGGTTGCCATACTCATCTGTTGCATTAACACTTCATCTGACACATTGGGGTCCTTCAGGAATGGGCGAATCTTAGCACGAATACTTTCATCCTGTAAACCAGTTTCTACTGTTTGAAGAAACAGACGCTGTACATGCCCAGAGTCATACTGTAGGGATGTGTCATCATCTCCTTCACTACATGCAAACAGAATCTGCTGCCTCAGATCTAGGGCATTCATCAAAAACACCTGAGGTGATTCTTTTGGGCTCTGACATAATGATGCTAGTGTTTGATAGAGTTCCGATGTATTCTTTGCACCATAGTGGCTACAGAGAATTTTCTTCAAACCAATCCAATGTTAGATCTTTGTAAGTTTCCAGATAACTTCTAAGCACCATACCAGGTGTGATCGAACGAATAACACCATCAACAATTTCATTTTCAGCATAACCCCGGGCCAACCCCGTTTGAATTTGACGCGCCAGTGAGAAGCTAATTTTATCTTTCTGCTCAGGCTTCCCGATTTGACCACTGATCTTAAATTGTCTACGTAAAGCGCTGGTCGCCAAGAGTTTTTGGACCGAGTCTTCCTTCGCTACAGTGGGAGGTCTGAATCACTTTGAACAATCTTTCCACTCTTACCTTCATTCTTGATGCCAGAAGATGGTTTTTCTCTCAACAACTTTTTCACATCTTCAACGTATGGCACAACTTCGGCTTCTTTTAACTTACCAATTCCTTCCTTGAGTTGCTGAACGATAAGTTTTGCCACGAAGAGTTTGCTTTTCCCTTCAATTTCGACTTTTAAGAACTCTGCAATTCGCTCAAGTGAACTCCAGTCTGCAGCATAAATGTTAGACTGTATTTCAAGTTGAAGGTCTTCGGCAATAGTGTGTCCTTCGCTCTTCTCCACACGGGTTGACAAATATGGTGGGCAACTTACAAAGCATGTGATCACCAAGAAAACACAGATAAGCTCAAAAACATCAAAATTGTTCACAACGAGCGGTTCCTACTGTCCTTCATTGTCCTTGAGTTTTAGGTCCTGGCAGGGTCGCTAATTTTGTTAGTCCACATGCCCAACAAATGACAAATTACACAAAGCATTTAACTTTTTAATACACACTCGTAGCGTTTCACGCCATCTTGGATTACATTCTTCTTTTTCTAGTGCCAGTCCCCTATCGTTCTATAATAACTAGTTCCAGTTCTCTACAGGGGCACTTTTTGTGGGTGTCGCAGATGGATTTGATGTTCTGGCTCCGTAGTAGCAGGTGGGAGATGAATCATTGGTGTCCGAAGAAGGCACGATGGCAGAGGGTGCATGGTTTAGAAGGACGCGGAAACTTGTCGGTCTTTTTGGCTTTGATGAAATCGGGGCAGTCCCGTCTTTTGCAGGTGGGGCACCATTTGCCATTATAGGGATGATGTTCAGTGTCGTCGTGGTTGTAGCCATGGTTGCATTTGTGGCAAAAGTACGATTTGCTGAGGAACCCGCCGAAGGAATTGCAGCCGTCATAGTGGCCGTCCTCCTTGATGAGAAGAATGTGCTTGTCCGAGTCTAAAGGTCCCATGTAAATGATCATGTGCGGTGGGTAGATGGACAGGACCTTGATCTGGTACCCGGGTAACGCCGCCTAGAACATTTCAAGTTCTTTTAGGCCGTAAGGTCCTTCGGGGATGTTAGCCAAGCAATGGAGTTCTTTGGCCCATCGCTCTTGGACGGGGCATCCCTGTTTGAGATTGTGATAATCTTGATCTCGAGGATTGCCATTGGCGTCGGCCAAGGTTTTCATGGTGACAATGGTGCGCGCGCAGTAGAGTTGCTCTTTGTTTTTGATGGTCACGCGCGACCATTTGACGATGCCCCGGACGGTGGCTTTCCTGGGTCGGTATCACTTGCCGTTCCCACTACAAGGACCGGGAGTCTGGATGAAGGTAGTTTCTATGGTGAAGGTGTCGTCCGGAGTGAATTCCTGGTTGGAGTTGAGTTTGGCTGCGAGAGACTAGAGATAAGTGTCTAGTCTTTGGCTGCCTTCTTGGAATTTGCACACGCTGAAGGTGGCGGATTGGAAGACGTGTGTGAAGGCACAGATTGGTAGAAAATATTTTACAAACCCTTTTTTTTGCGTATTTAAAATTCGTATCCCACCATATTCAATGTTACGTAAAACTGTCACTGAAGAAAATCACAAATAAAGCCATAACAAACACGTGTGCGCAACATCATCACAAGAATGATTTTACATGATTCACCTGTCGTAACGCATTTTCCAGTTTGTCCATCCCTTACAACACATGACGCTTTCGTTCTTCATAGTCTTGATAATATCCACTAATACGCAGCCTGTTCTTGTCATTGCACTTCAGTCATAGACCGCCTAGGCCCCAGGCCTCTTGTACTTTTGAATAGAGGCTCATTTCTTTGTTTATTTTATTTACGATTTCTTTTCGTTGCTGCTCAACAGAAGGTTGACTTTCCGCAAACTTTAATGTAGTCTTGAATTTCTAGCGGTAGCCAGTCCCAGTCACTCATCTGTTTTTATACCAATAGAAAAAAAGAATGGATATAAAAATTGGTGTGAGGAGAGGGAGGGTGACACAACGGCTAGGGGAGGGACGAGATAATGCTGGTGACGAGCTGACGCCAGCCTAGAAGAGCTTGTGGTTTTGGCATAACGTGCAGTGAATTTGAGTGAATGGGCGGTTTTTTTTGAGCGGTGCAAAAACATTTATGGTTAAAGCACTCTTAGCGAAATGGCTGGGGCTGAAATTACTGGAAGAAAAACCCTTAGTTGACTGTGCAGGTGAGTTTTTTCGGCATGTTATTTTTTTCCTCCAACGAAAAGAGACCCAAGCGCTCGGTGTTCAATGGAAGTGAAAAGCTTCGCGCTTGCTCAAACAAACTACCCAGTAGGTTTTTTTTTCTTAATATACTTGCAGTTAACAAGAATGGAAGCTGGTCCATCATGTTGTTCTAAATATTGTATGGAGTAAAACTAAGCCGGTCTCAACGAACTAAGTGAGTTATTAGTGTTTTTTTTACCCTGGGTTGTTGGCCATTGTGACAGTGTGCACGCTTGAGAGAAAAAGTCCGTTTGTAGTTTTGACAGAAATTTATTGCTTTAACAGATTTTAGAACCTAAATGTAAAGGTTACTAAATCCCCTTCCATGGTTACATGGCATAGTAAATCCATGAAATTGAGTCCGAACCAATGCAGGCCGAGTTATACAATTTCTTGAAATTTGGTATTGCTTCTTGAGATGGCTGCTGAATTCCTGCTCGCCCACGCTTCGACTCGTTGGCGTTTACTTCGTTCTAAATCCGAGGGTGAAAAAAAACCCCGGTAAAAATTCTGTTATTTAAAAGAAATGGTTAACTTCAATCGAGAATTCCACTGGCCTTACTTGGATCAACTCGGCTTTCATGCCCGGAACACGTTTGAATCGGCCCACCAGTAGACTTTGAATGTGAGTTGGTGTTAGTGTTTGTTTACAGCAAGGACACTTGATGGAATTCCCCAGCCAAATCCATTCTTCCAAGCAAATGTGTTTGTATGTTAGCTCGGCAGCAAGGTAATCGCTCCCCTTCACTTTCCAAACATACTGGACAGACTCCTGACTGAAAAACCCGAAAGAAAAAGAACGTTTGGTGAATTGACTGGTTTATTTGCCTTTACAGCTGGTCAGCGTAGCCAGTGGCGAAGATGTTGAGAAAACTGTAAGTAGCTCACTCATTTTTTTATATAAATATTGTTTTACTGGACCAGTCGTGGGAATTTTTGGGGCTTGCTCGTTTAATCCTTCACGGCGTATAATTATTTGGCTTTCGAACTCGTTAATTTGTTTGCGCAGAACCCACAGAGAACGATTCATTTCAAAATAATTGTTGTCTTTTATCGACTTAGTCTAGAACTCGTAAACTGATTAAAAAAAAATGTTTTTGGTGGATTCCGGTGACCTGAAAGAGTGGGGGAAAAATAAGCCATGGTGTGGCATCAGTGCCGGTCAAGAAAAAGTTTGGCTTTTTTTGTGACCTGTCGCTGCTCGCTGTTTAATAAATTTTTTCTTTAGCTCCATGTAGTCCTACCAAAGTTGTCCACCAAAAAAAAAACTACCCGATCAAGTTTTGTTGAGTGCAATAATTTTTTTTTGCCCTGATCCCCTGCTTGAGAAAAAATCTAACTCACTGATGTCAGCTTGGGGCGTTGTGGTAGTTTTGATCAGTCAACTGCTTTGCGGGGGAAAAAAAGCCCGTCGAGAGTCGGTGAATTTTTCTTACAAAAAATCTCTACTAGGTGCGGGGAGAGGGTTTAAGCATGAATCAAAAATGAACTTACTTGATCTTTGGCCGTGACCTGGTCATCCTATTCAACCAAAAGAAAAAAAGATCACCATTAATACGGCGCTGTTCTACAACTTTCGATGCGAGTTTGGTTATGTTCGGTTTTTTTGCAGACAGGGCATCGACTGATGTAACTCACCTTATTCAGCGAAGGGTCACTTTTTTTTTGCAGAGCTGAAAAAAACCCTGCCGATTCTTCTGTAAAAAAAATTTGTGAACTACCATACGCACCATCACTAGATTTCAAAAAGTTTGAACGTGTCAGATTTTTTTGAAAAACGCCATCGATCCACAATATTTACAAATAACTACACGCCATTTATGCATGGGGTCTCCCTGAAAAAAAAACGAACCACACTCAATTTTTTTACTCATCCTGCTCATTTTATTAAACAAAAACCCGAAGGCGTTATTTACAACATCACAGCCAGAGCCAAAAAAAGCCCATTTTGAAATGGCACTTGAAGGGTTTTTTGTGCGACTGCCGCTTTGAACGATTTACAAAATGACACGGCTTTGTAATGCTGAGAACCAGTGAGCACAGTGGTCTAAAAACATCTGTGAGGGGAATCGTTTTACTAAAATTGCATGATAAGGTTGGGGTAAGATTTTTTAATGTCAAGCCCTGGAATACCAAATGTAATTTCAGGCACATGTAAATGTCTAAGAAAGCCAGCAGCAAGCTTTAAAAATCTCAATTGCATTATTGTGTATTCTCTTCCAAAAAATGTACAGCACTTGGTCTCTTAAAAATATGTTACATGGAGATTCATAGGGTTGTTCTGATCTTTTGTTTGATGTATGGTGGTATATTAAATAGGGAAGCTGCCAGCATAGCCCCATGACTAGTACAAATTAATTATAACTAACTATAAAAAAATATAAATCCGTCCAGTTGTAGTTGGCTATCGACAAAATAATCAGTCTTGATTATGAACTATAAAATCCTTCCAAAATATCTCATCTCTTTGTGTCGAACTTATTCTGGGCTGGAATTTTTTCCCCCTTGCCACAGCTATAAAAAAACCAAATCGAGCTGAGCTCAAGTGAGATGGATGGTGTCGAGGTCAACTGTTAGGTCTGCTAGAGGAGACTGCCTTTTTCTGTTCTGGTTCCATTAGCCATGTACCGCTTGAGGATGGTTTTTGAATTTACATACCTGACTGTCTTGGTAAGTTTGAGGCCATTGATCCAAAAAAAAAATAGTTTTGTGCAGTCATGTAAAAACTTGAGAGTACCAATACCACTGAGAGGGTGCTGTCTAAGCCATGGGTTGAAGACAATACTGTCAGTGTTGTGTTGACTTTCATCACCTCAGCAAGGGAAGTAGCACCACCAACACCAATGCCATTGGAATCCAAATTCAACACTGGCAGAAAAGAAACAAACTTTTACAGGCTGATGACCGTAATGCTTGACTCAGGTCTAGTGTGGTTACTTTACAGGCTGGTTCCAATAGCCATGTACCTCTTGAGGATGGCTTTTGAATTCACATAATAAGTCTGTCTTGGTAAGCTTGAGGCCATTGGAATCCAAATTCAACACTGAGAGAAAAAAATAAATTTTTACATGATGTAACATGCCAGTAAAGGCTCATCAAAGTCTTTGTGTCAGCTGTCTTATTTGGTCAAAGGCTATAGCAGAACCCATGAGCAAGACATGATAAAAATATAAAAATGAAAATTCAATCTGGGCAAAAAAAAACTCATATACTCCAGCAGGTACTTTTCCTGCTATTTTTCATAGTAATGACCTTGACTGCTCTCTTCTTTTTAGCAGCCAGGCAGCAAAGGAAGTAGGTACTTTTGGTCACCTTGGACAAAAAAACCAACATTTTTACATGCTCCCATCTACGATACTGGGGGAAATTATTAAGTTGCGGATGCCGAAGTTCCTGTTGCTTGAGGTTTCCAAATCCATCATCTGGGGGCTTTTTTTGCCAAAAGCTTCCTCAAAGTCTTTTCTTGCCTTTGTCTCATTGGTCTCCATGGCCTTCTATATATTTTTTCTGTCTCTCTGGGCAGTATTATACCTGCCCGGCTAGCAGTCAACTACAACAAATTTTTTTACATGGACTAAAAAATGTTACTACTATCATAGAAAATATAGTATAACGAAAAATAATACAAAAAAAACATATAAATGTACACACCTTAGAATTATTGGCTTCTGATTCTGTGGTGGAATTCCCCTCTTCATATAGGTCCTTGCGTAATGGACCAGTTGTTGGTCAGGTTAAAAAACCAAATTACAACATCCATTGGTGTGCCCTGGCTTTACTAACCCCACTGTTCAACTGCAGAGTACAAACTGATAAATCTTCAGTCGACTACACTTGGTAAACTGCTGGTCACATCCATCAAAGTTACAATGTACCTATAAATGGTGCAGGAGGAATTAAAAAATTCCATTCTTGCAGTAACAGCCCAGTAGTTTGTAAGAATCCCCAATACAAGATTCTCCACCAAAGATTTTTTTCATAGCTTCTACCATGTTCATGCTAATAGGGTTTGGTGTTTGAAGAGTCTTTGCTAACCTCCCGAAGTGTAGCAGCCTTGGTGTTTCAGGTTCTTCTGACCACCTGCAGATACTCCTAGGGAAAGAAGCCCATCTCCCTGGCAAATGGTAGGCTTTGGGATTTTTTCATTGTAAATGAGTCTATACAGTGAGTTCTTTGATGACGTGAATATGGAAAAAAAGGTCGGCTTGCTCACTCTCTTTTTAACATAATTTCTTTTGAATGACTGGTTGAGCTCCTTTTGAGAGGTTTGCTTCAAAGCCTTTTAGAAAAAAAGGCTCTTGGTCAAAATGTTTTTTTGGTCTGCTGGAAGCCTTTAGGAAAAAAGGCTTCTTCTCAAATGCTTGGATGTTTTCAGCCTGCTGGAAGAACTTGTGGGTTGGCATCTGCCAGCCCCTTTTTTCCCCCCAAAAAAATGGACATTCTACCAAGTAGCCTAACAGGTGCTTCATTGAAAATTGTTTGGTGGTTTATATTATAAAACATAATACTGTTCAACAGAGATGGCTTGTTGTTAAACACATCAACCAGATAACAAAAAAATTATAATCTGTTTTTTTTACTGCCAAGTAAAATGGAGAGTCTGGTATGGATGTTTTTTTCTCCTTTCAAAGATTTCTTCAGGCTGGTTTTTCCTGTCTTGTCCTGTCCAATCAACATGATTGTACCAAGTAGCCTAACAGGTGCAGCATTCATTGAAATTGTTAGGTGGTTTATATTTTAAAACATAGTACTGTTCAACAGAGACGGCTTGTAACAAAAAATGATGATCTCTGGTTTTTTTACTGCCAAGTAAACTGGAGAGTCTGGGTTGAATGTTTTTTTCAGGCTGGTTTTTCCTGACTGGTCCTGTCCAATCAACATGACTGAGCAGCCTTGGAATTCACTGCACGTTATGCCAAAACCACGAGCTTGATATACCTTCTTAATGGAAACTAGAATTAAGGAGAAATAAAATCGACCATGATTTCCTGCCTCTAAACTTGATGAACTGTTATAGTTCTGTGTGAGTAACTGCAGTTGTCCATTTCAAGAAGGTGTATTCTTTAACTTTGATGCCGAGATAAAAAATGGTCTCTTTGAAAAATTCAATTTAGTTCTTTTTTGGGCGCCTAGCCTCCGACCAGTTAGAAAAAAACTTGGATATTTTTTCCAGTCTTTTTAAAGAAGTCATGCTCATTTTGTGTGGTGTCTGGTCATTTTTGGGAAGGCTGACAGCCACAGAGCATTCGAAAATTGTTGTATATTTTTAGCGAAGTAACATGTGGTGTGGTCTATCTTGGAAGGGAGGGGTCACGAGGAGGCAGGCCAGAAAAAATTATAACCAGTCTCCCCATTACTCAAAGTTTCTTTGATGAACTTTCGAACATCACCTTGAGGTATCAAAAAGGATTACCATTACAAACGGCTGGGAATCTGCCAAAGTCTGTTGCCTTTGACCCGAATTCACCCCTATGAAATTTCACTTAATGTGGTAAAAAACAACGGTCGCCAGGTGACTATGCAGTCAAGGCTTGTCCACTGCCTCACTCTGATAGTGACCTCTCTCGGGTGGGGCCTACTCATCAAAAATCAACCAATCACAGCCAAAAAGGGGTCTCCTTGCCCAACCGAGAACACATCTCTTGGATTGACCGTTTGTGGTATAGTGCATTCTCCTTAGTATGTTGCTTGCAACTCATTACCCACAAGCGGATGAGGGTTTGAAGGGAGGGGCCCTAAGGGGAGGGCAGAAAAAAATTTTAATAACCAGCCCGATTATAAAAAATGCAAAGTTTTCTTCTGGAGTCAACCCACCCTATGACATTTTCGCTTAGTCCGGTGGAGAACGGTCACCAGTTGAGTGTGTAGTCAAGGCTTGTCCACCGCCTCAGTTTTGCTGGGGGTAGGGCAGAAGTCTTCCCTTTCATTTTTCCCACTGCTCAAATTCTTGTGCCATTTCCTTACACCTTACTCATTTTAAATCAACCACCATATAAATAACATTTTTTTCTAATTTCATCTGGACTCAACTCTTTTTTTTCCACAGGTTTAACAACCAAAAAGGGGACTGGACGCCAACAACAGCAACACCCCTACTATGCGTCTCTTTTTAAAAAACAAATGTTACGTAATAAAAAAAGTCCAAGGTCATGATATAGTCTCTGCCTTTCAGTTCATGAAAGCCACAACAGAAGATTCCTCGTGTTGCTCGCCCTTCTTTTTCCACTCCTGCCAACCCACTTTGAAACCAGTGTGAAATCTCGCTATGTTGACCGGTTGACCTGTCAGGTTAGGTAGCTGATCCGACAGGTGACGGCACAAATTTGAACGGTATTTGGTGATTTCGGAGACCAGTTCCATGCTTTCCTCAAGAAAAACCATATTCACCACCAAAATGATTAATTCTTTGACCAGATCTGGTAAGTTCTCCCCCTCCAGGTTCTCTGGCTCCCTCTCCAGCCGCATCGAAGCTATCTTCAAAACATAATCTAGATCTGTCAAAAAACAATTTCTGCTCACCACAACTACCTCCCCCTTATATTAAGCTCCCAAAGATGACGTCAACTGACTACCCCCAAGCATGCGCTAGTAAAAAACTGTGATGGTGGATATTACCACCCCAAAAGATGGTATCAACTGACTACCCCCAGGCGCGTGCTAGCGATGACGTACATCTCCCATTACCACCCCCTAAGCGCACTAGAAAAAACCCGCTTGTCATAATTTTTGCCCCCTAAACATAACAGAAAGGCGGAAATTATATTTAGAAAAAAATGCCCAACATATCAAACAAAAGGCCAAGATATATCGTACCCAACACCTTGAAGATTACCAACAATATGCCTGTCAGTACAGGGCCAAGCACCTCGAATCAGTCCGAGAAAAAGGCAGACTCTACCAGAAACCCTACAGAGAACAACATCGAGAAATGCTACAGGAGAAAGCTCGAAAATACAGAGCCGAAAACAAAGAGCACATCAAACAACTGAGGCGGATAAATCATGCCTGACACCCTGAAAAAGTCCGAGAATATGCCCGTAAATACAAGGCCAAGTACCCCGAATTAATCCGAGAAAGATCACGAATCAACCAGAAACGTTACAAACAGCGCCACCAAGAAAAACTCCGAGAACAAAACTGCCAATACAAGATCAAGCACAGAGAGCATTCGGGAAAGAGACAAACTCTACCAGAAACGTTATAGAGAACGCCACCGGGAAGGGATCCAAGAAAATCGCCAAAAACAAGATCAAAACCGTCAACAGATAACAGAGGCAATACCAAACCAGTCTCCAGAAACAGTCGCCTCTCCACCCTTCCTGGCCTCAGCACTTGCTGAAGACATATCGTGTCGATTTAACTCTGACACTGACCCAGAGAACATTGAGTTTTTAGAGCTAGCCGTCACTTTTATGTAACTTAGACGATGAAGCTTTTTAAGTCACGTTCCAGTTGAGTGGACGAATAAAAAAAATATGGTATCATAAGCCTGGCAGTTTTTTCACATTTTTAAGATTAAATCTGACTAATTTAATTCATTTTTTCTTATCTTAATCTCCAGGGCACCAGTCGACCTAGACAGATTTTTTCATGTTTGAACAAACTTTTGATTGAATAATTAGAATCTACCGTTGAGCTATTGGCACGTGCCATGGAGATGGCATGACATTAGTCACGTAGGCAGGTTCAAATTGTCTTCATAAAAGGTTTTTTGGCACTTGGATTATGAATATATTTCCAAAAATCATCTGTGAGTACCTTCGAGTCAGGAACAACAGAGCAGGTAATTTTTTACATTGACCATGACATGACTTGGGTCCCGAAAGTTACAAGTCTCCACCCCAGGGGAGCACATTCACCGCATCGAATCTTAGCATCCTTGGATGTCGTGACTGTGGCGTCAGCCTAGAGCACAGAAAAAACCAACTGCGATCATGGAGGCTGACCGCGATTTGAGCCCTTTACGACAGGCCCTTCATTACGAGCAAGAGATGGGTGAGGTGAGCCCTACTCGGGATTTTTTTATTCTCTTTGTCCCCACACCTAGCACAACCATCGTGTCAGTCCCACTCAAATTTTTTTCTTTTTTAATAATGCTTAGATACTCAGTCACTGGGATCAACTACCGCTTGAACTCCAACAAATGATCCAGTGGATGGCCGATTGGCTACAGGCCCGCGAACAATTACAACGAGGCTGGCAGAAAATTCACCTGAACTTCGAATCCTGTTTTATCTGTGATTGCTTATTAATGTTCAGCGATAACCATTGTATCCTGGAACATTACCCACTAGCTCACATCTGGAAACCGCCCCATTCTCATCACATACTCATCCATATTCCACTCGGTCACCAATGGACATTACCGCATTCACCACGCATTTATCACCACGAGTGCATGCACCAGTATTATCCGTTTTTAGAGCAGTCCTATTGTCCCTTTTTATAGAGTATCAACACCACCGACTTGGTAGACCTAAAAACCAAAAATAAATTAGCTAGGTCATTAGCTGAGATAGAATAGGTCACACTACTAATGCCTTTTATATTGAAAAATTTTTTTGGCCCTGTTGTTAAGAAAAAACAATAAACTCACCTTGGAAGGTCATGAGATTTTAGTTGGGTTCACTCACGTCATTCAACCCCGCTTAGCGAGCCCTTGACACCCATGTCTCCCCCCCAAATCAGCCACATCAGCCCAGAATGTACTAGAAACATTAGTTGTGTCATTTTTGAGACTCATGTCATTTCCCAACCCAAGCTGTCTATGGTGTGGCAAAGGATTCTCTCCAAAACACAGAATTGACGACTATTTCATAACCCTGTGTTGCAACCAATTCTATCATCGAGGTTGTAGAGCCCTCCACAATTGGTGCCTACACCCGAGTCAAAGATTTTGCCCCCATTGTACAACCGTGAATCTTGGCAAACCCTTTGTCATAGTCCCCAAACCTGGCGATGACAACCTCAAAAGCAAGTTGTAAAGAGGTGAGTGCTTTCAGTGGTCTAATGGGTTTAAGACAGAGTTGTGGCCTCACCAAATTTTTTCCCCCCCAGAGACCGCTAGCCTGCAAAATCCGTTTGGAAGAACCTCACCCCGACAAAGATGTCATGCTCATTTATCTTGACAGACAATTCCCCTATTCAGTGTATTTGAGACTAGACCTCTCCAATATCTGGCCCTTCGGACACGTTTTCAAATCGTCTTCTGGCCTTCACGGAGAATTTCTCACCCCTGACGAAATGATGTTATCCCTGGTACACCTGGGAACCAATGATGATCAAGCCCTCAGATGATGCAAAAAATCACGTGGCAAACCATGTACATTGTCTCATTAAAAGAACTTTATTAATTACAGAGTCATTAAAAAAATTTCCTGTGTTTTTCACTAAGGTTGCACGTGCAAACCCACAAAAATCAACCTGACCTTGGTGCGCACGAGATCTACCCCCAAAATGTAACCTGACCTTGGCACGCAGCCAACACAACTTCCAGTCATTACCTTATTTGGACAACACCCGAGGTGTGACGTCATCAATTTTTTCAAACCACGCCCACTTTTTAATTCGTCACCAAATGCTGCAATCTGATTGGTCGAGAGCTTGCCACATCATTTTTTCCTGGCTCCTGATTGGCTACTGCCCCTATACGCGTCGTACACTACTGTTGACGTTATGGTAGGTGCGATACCCCCTCCCCTTGCTGGGGCTGACGTCATGAAAGGGGGGATACCCCATACCCGCTGGCTGGGCACTCATGCCATGCTAGGGGGATACCCCCTCTGGTAAGTGTATAAAAATTGCCTGTGGTTTTTTTATAGATTGATGACTAGACGTTCCATAAGATGTCTTTGTGCAGCTTTTGCAAGAAAGGACAGAGGGAACAGTTTGTGGCTTTGAGCAATGGCAGAGAATATGTGATATGTACCAATTGTTCGTGTGGTTACTTCTGTTCTGTAAAGGATTTTCCAACC
The DNA here is from genome assembly GCF_042242905.1 of Orbicella faveolata. NCBI lineage: Eukaryota > Metazoa > Cnidaria > Anthozoa > Scleractinia > Merulinidae > Orbicella > Orbicella faveolata. The sequence continues at coordinate 31,214,808 of NW_028301576.1, forward strand.
TATGAGAGAGCAGTGCAGTTGGATGTGTCCACGACATTTACAGGGAAAGATTCTCCCCTCTGTCAACACAAGAAACCTTCCACTTTGAGGGTATCACATTCAGAGAAGAATCCCGGGAGGCCTTACTTTGGCTGTAAAGAGCATTGGCCATGCTTGTTTTTCTGCTGGGCAAATTTGGAACTGAATCTCTGTTGTGCTCCTCAACCCTCAGCGGATGAGTGGAAAAAGACATTTGAGCACTCACTTTCAGTTGTTTACCACTTTTGCTGTATTGGAGCAATGAAAAATCTGATGTTTTGGTTACCTGTGAAGTAAAACTTTGTTGAAGTGCTTTTATTAAAAAAGTTTACACCGGAAGTCGTCTCTTGTTTTTTCCCACCCCTCCCACCCGCTTCAACAGTTCCTCGTGACATGTTTACCACCCAATGTAAGCAAATGTTGCTGACACCATTCAGTTCTCTGAGTAGGCCCTCATTTGAACATGCAGTGAAAATATCAGTGGAGTTTTCTCATGAATTTCAAGCCAATACAAAGTCAATCTTCGGGCTATCCTGAGAATGTGAATGCTATTGGTCTTGCAGGTCAACTAACAAGGTGAGTTTCCGTTTGTTTGCATGTGTTGTTCTACAGAACCACATGGTGTTTTCATTCGAAGGAAGGTCTCTCACGTCAACTGATTTCACCTTGTGGTAATACCTTTGAGAGAAAACAAAAATGGAAATGAATGCTATGGGAGTTGAAAGCAGTCAAACGTTGATAAAGATCTGAACCCATCGAAAAGAGAACTAGTGCATCCATTGTTATTCTTCACTTTAATTTTAGACTTGTGAGTGATGAACAGTCGTTTATAAGTTAAAAAACTTAAAAGTTGAGAAGTTAAAAAGTTAAAAAGTTAAAAATAAAAGAGACTTGGTCCCCATCAGTGACTAGATGGGGCAGAAAAATTGAGAAAGTACAGGCCCATCCACTCAGTGCAGACTTCTAATATGTACTGGAATTCCTGATTGGCGTGGACAATGTCTGTCTATCACCACTGGCTAGGATCCAAAGCCTCCTTTCTCGAAGGAGGAGCAGACTTCTACCCATCATAGTTGCATATTTTAATAAATGTATGGTTTATAAGGTGATTACTTACAGCAATCAAATTAGCCCTCATTTCGGGCATTCGTTGGACCACAACTGTTGGAATGTAAGGTCATGACAGCTCTTGATTGCAGCATGGACAACGGTCAGAAGGTCTATTCCATACTCAGTCTTGGAGGCAAAAGGCATGAATCTTTGCTCTACAGCATAGTAGTTCTGTGTCCCCTGGTTCCAGACACACTGGACAAATGCCTTCCTGAAAGTGAAAAATTTATTACACTCACTCATCTTGTAATATCTGATTACAGGGGCTGTTTTACATCTCAGGGGATTGGAATGCTATCAGGGCTTTTTTCCAAACACTGTAAGTAGCTCACTGTTCAGGATGCTTAAGTTCTATCCTTAAGTCCCAAAATCAAGTTCGTTGGTCGTTTCCCTAGTGGAAAAAATCACTTCGCCATAATGTTTGTACTCTGGTTGTCTTCAATTCTCCTACCACGGGCATATTTTTCCCTTTGTAGTTCTGCTTTTGGAAACGACAGTCCAAAAGATTTCGCGGCTAAAGTATCCAGAGACTGATCAATTATGAACCGGATGAATTAAAGCTAACTAAGTGCTAAATCTTAGAGCAAATAGCGAGTCTTTATTCTTTTTCCCAGCAAGAAAATATTTTCGTTGACAGTTTGTCGTGCGCTTGAAAATAATTTCTTCACGTGTTGCATGGTACTTTGTAAAATTTTTTTCGCAGGAAAAAAACCACAGCATTAAGTCATTATTGCTCACTGTTCAGGATACTTAAGCTCTACCCTCCAGTCCAGAAATCAAGTCCGTTTATGGTTTCTCTAGCAGGAAAAATTGCTTGGCCGTCATTTCTCTCACTCTGATCAAGCATTCAATTCTCCTGGCTCAGCCATTTTTAACTTGCGAATTCCACATGCGCAACATGAGTTATCATGAGTTATGGGGAAATGTGTCGCTCGCTCAATGGGCTGTAAACGTTATGCAAATGAAGTGTGCTTGCGGCTTACTTTTAAATTGCTCTCTATCTTTAAAACGAGCTGTTTTAAAGGTCTAAATTAAAAGATACAAGTTAAAGAAGACTCGGCCACCGAAAATGAGACCATCCAGAATTGTAAAATCGATAAGCAGCACAAGTTCTCACTGGATGCGGTCTTCATGTGTATTTTTCAGAAACGAAAGTCGTTGAAGTACGGTTATGGTATGGTAAATGCACATATAGCAAGCGAAATGATATAAACACAGAGCATTTATTTATTGTATCACTAGAACACTGAAAAAAGAAAGGGAAAAAAAAATAGAAATCTGCATGCACCCAGAGTCAATCACAGTTACTTTCTAATGTGGACTAGTCCACTACCCGTTGTGCTTAGTGAGCATAACATGAATGAGACGGAGAAAATAAAGATTACAATTAATTAAACCACTAATAACTCAGCAGGCTCAAGTCTGTACGAGGACTGTCTGTCTGCTGTTGTCTGTAGGTTAATTTGTCCTTCACCGAACAACTGTCAGTGAGTATATTTGGTGTTCGTGGATTTTTCTGACACTCAACAGTGCCTTTTTTAAAGCTTAGAGGTCACATGTGCTCATTCGTCAGCAAATAGAGTCATAAAGGTTGTTTTGAGGGAAGGTCTTCCTGACTTGTTTTGCACCAGGGCTCTTCGCAAGCTACATGCAACACAGGTAAGCTGACACTCTAAAAGTTGGTTAATTAAATCAAGATAAAGAAGTACTTGTTTTAATGTCCTCTGGGAATCACCAGAATTGTTGTTTTAGTTCTTAAAACAATACTTTGAATACTTGAAATGATACAAACAGTGCTTAAACCCAGTTGGATAAAACAAGTACACGAGTGTTTAAATTAAACAACTGCACTTTAATCTCAACTTTATTTCAAGGAATCATTGTCTTACATCAAGTGTTTGAATCTTAATCCACTAAATATCCAAAAATGCATGCTTACAATAAAATACAATCATGTTACACTTGGGCATTAGCAATGCCCAAGAATGCTAATGCCTTGTTAATTAAGTTCTATACTTAAGAACTCATTTCCTCAAAGTCAGGAACTTCTGGTTATTAGGGAAAGAGCTAGGGAATAATCCTCAAGACCTTTCCTCGATTCAAGGAATAAACCTCTAAGGAGATAACACAAAATTGACTGTTTAACAGTCGGCAAGTTGTCCTTAAAGTCACAAACATAAGACAGGTGATACTAGTAAACCAGGCCATATATTGACCTTCAATTTCAAATTTTTTTTTACAAGTTATGTAAAATCACTCTTCCAGAATAGTATAAATGGACAGCTTGACACATACATTGTATTACTATACAAATGGTGATTGAATGTCTCTACATTACCTAGACTTTATAAAACTGAAACTGCAAACTCTACAGACATCACTACAGTACACCAATTAATGACTGCATTAACTTGAAAAGCATGAAGCATTAATGATGCAACCCAAATGGTTACTGTGAAATCACAAAAAAAAACTGAACTGTTGCTGGGGGAGGCCCTCATCTAGCAAACATTAAAGGGTTGCCAGGTTTTGTTGTTTTGGTACCCTTCTGAACAAGTGGAGCCACAGATGACTTGTCCTAAAACTTAACTAATCTGGCAGCAACACCCTGTAGAGCTTACTGTACTGTACAGGTTTTTTGGTCGGGTGGATACCCAAAAGAAATTCTTCAAAAAATCTGACAATTGGTTCTCGCTGTTAATATCATAGCAGAGATCAAAGGCAAAATACACAGCCAGTAGAACAAGAAGACCATGTATGTAACTGTGTGAAGAAAGCTCAAGAAAAATTCCCTTATCAATGACTATGAACTGTTGTTGGGCAACGCCCTCATCTTGCAAACACCAAAGGGTTGGTTGTGTTGTTTTGGTACCCTTCTGAACAAGTGAAGCCACAGATGACTTGCCCTATAATAACAAAATAAGATTAATGAATTGACACTTAATTGCTGGTCTGAGTGAAACAGTTAATTTTGTTTCCCAAGAATCTACAAATCAATGAAATAGCCGACACCGATTTTCATATTGCTTACTCTGTAGCTAAAGTTACCATGGACAATTAGCTAACAGCTATACTGGAATATTTGAATTTTGGCTCTCGGTCATCCACTACATGCAGTGTTACAAAACTTTGCAATACTTAACTTTTCAGTATTTGATACTTTATTTATTGACAATATATTACCTAGTACATTATGAGCTTTTTAATGTACCTGACGAAAAATATTCATGAGTGGTATCAAGCATTCCTTGTCACCCAGAACTGTGTGCACGCTCTAACAGTACTCCACAAATTGCATCTAACAAAAGAAAATAAATAGAAATTGACATATAACTCACAACTTGAAACATATCAAAGTACCTGTACTCATTTCCGTTTTCCTGATTATTACATGGAAAAGGATGGGACAAGGAGCAGTACGACAAATTAATTAACCACATGCTTCCAATGTCATATTTATTGTTAAATATTGATATTAACATACCAGGGGAAGTTTCCTGATCATTTGGTAACAAATAATCATTATGGCTTTCCAAGAAGTTTTTAACTTTCAATAAGATGCTTGTCCAGTTGCTTTTGAATTGCTCAATACTTGAAGAGTCACCATCTCGAGATTTGCAGTGCAGTTCCAATTCATTTAACAGCTGAAACACAACGATGTACATATTGGTAAGCTTAGGTATAGAACTGGATTATATTAACTTTACTATTACAGGAAAAGCAAACCCTTGCAAGATTCACAGAATGTACTGTAGGCACTGCAATATTATTAGCAGTGCCTAATGTTTTCCTTGAATCGAGAATCCTTTTCTGCATAATTTTGATTACATGCATTGCAACTGAAATTAAAATGGTTCCTTTTTTGCACACACTGCTACTTACCTACATGTGGCCACCTGAACAAAATAATATATTCAAGATCACATAACTCCTTTGACATGGTGACCAAGGCAAACAAATGCACATCCAAGATGGCAATAAGTTTTGTCTCCATGTATTTGGTGCAGACAATACCAACTTACAATTGCACATATTTGCCTCCCTTGTTCTCTTTCAGGCCCACTCCCAGAAAAGGATAAGGACACCTTAGTGCACAATTATAAACAATACTTACAACACAATCATGGACTTTAAAGAAAGGGTATTTGGTCACAATCTCATCAACAATGTTCTTGTCAGTCTTCTCATGAACTAGGCGCTGAATGTGATGTTTCCTTTTCTCAAAGGTGTTTTTCTGCAGTTCTTGAATAGCTGCAAGATTTTTTTGGGTGCTTTTTACTTCTCTAAGTAACTCTGCATGTAGCTCATCAACTTCCTTTTCCCCAAGCTCACTGGTATCCTTTTGAAAATTAGACGACATCCGATGTGTCGATTTTCTTTTCTGGTACCTTCAACATTCCGGATTCACATTTTCAATTGGTAGAGGATAGTACTCTGTTAATAACAGCATAACAAAGGAATAACGATAAATATTTTATATTAAAGTAAATCATTATTTGCCACAAAGGGAGACAACTGACATAAACAGGGTAAATATCAGACAATTCCAGCTGTGACCTGCCAAGGTAGACAATCAGATTGACAGGTCCAAATATTTTGTCTAGTCAACAAATGGCCATACCATACAAAAAATAATTGCTCCAGTTGCAAGTGTTGACAACATTCAATGTGTGATTTAATCACACTGATTGTAATCAGTTAGTTACAAGTTTAGGTCATAACTTACCTTGTCAAGACCCATATTGTCATCATTACCATCATCAGGTACAACCACTTTAAGATCTTCACTCCTCTATAAAAAAATATATATACAATTAATATTATATGCTAGTTTATTTTACCCACCAAAAAATAACAACAGGATAGATTTCAGCACAACATTATGCGTAGTCAGAATATTATTGGATACCAAAATCAACTTTCATAGAAAAATTACATGTACTACAGTGTTACATAAAAGGCCAAAGAACTTAAGGAAAGGTTAAAGGTCTAAAGTTATTTTCAAATGTCAATTTTGAGTTACGATCAGTCAGCTCTTACAATGTCTTCCAGAAAATCCCAGACTTTCTTTCTCAAAAGAAAGTACAAAGGAAAGATGTCTTTTAAATCATCTCTTGTGAGTTTCAAAAATGTTGCACCATCCACATTGTTATCTGTAATGCAGAGCGATATGAAATTAGCCAAATGAAGGATCAATTAAGCACCTTTCAACAGAAAACCATGCTATGAACCTTTTTGATTTGGAAAGAGGAAAATCATGGAGTATGGAGTGCCAAAACCTCTTACATTTTCAGTGAGTGATGTAATCTTTTCCCACTTGCAGACCTGCCCTAAAACTTAGTTCCCTAGTTCAGACTGATGTTAAAGGCATTGTGAACAGTGAAGGGCTTTTGTTGATCGATCTTATCGATGATTAAAAAGTAGCTTCTTAGAACTAAAAAACATACCTAATTCAAGACTAGAGTGCAAAAACCATACCCTATTTATGACCAAAATGACTGAAACCAATACCCTATTTATGACCAAAACAGCTGAAAAACCATACCCTTTGCGGCCACACATACCTATATAACCCATCAAAGGGAGTATGTGCTGTCGTGAAATGTAATAATGTCGTGAATTGTAATACTTGTTGTGAATTGTAATAACACTTGTCGTGTATTGTAATACCTGTCGTGAAATGTAATAACAAGTGTAGTGAATTGTAATAACGCACCTGTTGTAAATTGTAATAACATGCTGTCATGAAGTGTAATAATCCGAGCTGTCATAAATTGTGACAACACCCTGTCGTGTTTTGTGATAGGTCGTGAACCTGAGAACGAGCAGTTTTTCAAAAAGCTTGTTTAGTCTTTTCAACAAATAACGGTTAAAATTGATGACGGTGCTGACGGTGGGGATGATGATGATGATGATGGTTTTATGAGAATTGCAATTCTGCTTATCGATACTGTTATGCATTCAATAAAGAAATGTCACAAGCAAGTTTAAAGAAAATACTTGGTTCATGCAGATTAGTTACTCTGAAGATGATCAATTGGTCGAAAACGTGTGGCAATAACTTTTAATAGCTTTCAACCTAGTACAGTTTTTTTCATTTGATATTTTAACTGTGAAATGTCAGCACAATATTATATATTCATGGTTGGGAGGTAAAAAGAAAAACAGAGTGTTGCACAGCAATTTACTTTTATTCAAACCATAAATGCTATCTCTTACATACCACTACTTTTATGATAACAAGTGATCAGAACACGTAACAATTATAGCACTTAGCACTCAAGACAAACAAGAATGCATTGCAATTTCAATTTTAGTCTAGTTTAAGCAAATGTTTTAAAGTTCTATCTCGCCAAATAAACCCAATGCTATTACACTATTGACATTTTAACAAAAACTATGATTTAAAAAATCAAACTTGTGCGTTAACTCAAGAATGTTCAGTGTTCTACAAAAGACATCCAGGCTCTGACCACTACAACCTTATGTTGGCGTCTCAACAAAAACAATAACTGAAAATACATACACATACAAAGCTTGCTTCCAGGGTAATACTAATCATTATTTTCGGTGGGATCCTTTCCGCCAGATAATGTTTAAAATTATAAACCATCCATTAGCATCCGCGTAAAGCTTAAGCCATGCTCTGTTCCATCGTAGCTGAGAAATGATCTGTTTTATTTCAAGAAGTAGTCCGCTGCCCAATCCGTACTGTCTAATCAGTTTGGCAACACTTATGTAGCTGAGTTCTCCCAATGGAAAATATATCCATGGAAGCCTGTTGCGCAGTTTCTTGACGCAGTCGCAAAACAGCCGATTAACATTGTAGATTTGGTTATACACACGACAAATATGGTTTGGCCAGGACAGTCCAGAGGAATACACTGCCAGTTTGATAATCATATCAATAAGCTCTGTTGGAAGGATTTCCATTGACACTATATCATGTGAACTGTTTCTGCTTTGCATTACATTGTTTGTAATCAATGTATTATTTGGAACAAAATGAATTTGTACTTCACTGTTCACTGTACTCTTGCATTGGTAGTTTTGCAGTTCATACTCGTGAGTTTTTGAGTTTTCACTCTTTTGGCTTTTCTGTAGCTCTTGCTCTTCTTCTGGACAGTTTTCTAAGAGTTGGTGATCGATGTCTTCTATACTTTGTTCGTCTGACTGAAAGTGTCCTTCAACACACACGTAGTGTTTCCCGTCTCCCTCGGCAAAGTGGCCAAGTTGAATCTGTACCATTGGAATGGTAGATGTTGGAGCAATAACTGCTGTTGCATCTGGACCAAGGGAGGAAACAACAGGAATCTCAATGTTAAAAATCTCAGCTGCAGTCTGCAATGTTATCTTGTCCCCATATTCACCATCCTGTGCCATGCTCACAAGATAACGATCCCATGGCATTGCTGCAAAATTTTCTAATGGAATGCCATCTACATTGTCGGGGTTCTGAGTGAGGTATTGGACTATTTCCTCACAAAGAGCTTCTACCGAACGGTAAATGCCGAGAGTCTGTAGCCAGACTCTTAAAGCCTCGAACTGACAGTTACCATCTCCATTTGGGTTATAAACAACTTGAAAACCCAGGCTAGAAAATGTTTCAAAGTGATCGTCTTGTGTCATTGGAATGTAAAGCTTCTTTCGGAGCTGTTTTAGATTTTGTTTCCTGTCTTGTTCCATTTTCTTTCCCTTCTCCCTCTTAAAAAGACCTGCATTTGTGATGTCTTCGACAGATAGCCATTTCTCAATCTCCTTATTTAATCCTGGTGGCACCATTTGAACCTCAAACATGGAGTTAGTTTTACTTTTCTTTAAAATTGTTCCTTTTAGAACAACGCGTTGCTTAGGAGTAATGCTTCCTCTCCTGTCCGGCCTGTAGCGCACCAAAACCTTGTCACCACGTTTGTATGCTGGAGTTTTGTGAAGACGTGCTTGATATTTTACCATCCTTTCATTCATTCTTTTGCTGTATAACTGGGCTCTTTTTCGTAATTTCTCAACATTTCTAAAATGGCGCCGATAGTCCTTTCTTTTTGGAGCCTTGATAATGCAGTCATTCAAGTCAGCCACGTTTTCTAACGATGCCTTGACAAGGATATATGATTTTCGACCAAAATAAACCTCGAATAGACTTTTCCATCACAGTTCTTCTTTACTTTCTTCGTAAAGAATGTGGTTGTATGAAGCAAGGTTAGAAGCCCAGTTTATGCCCTTCTTTCCTAGGTTAATAAAATCATACATTCCTACATTCTTTTTCCTTAGGCTTTGGTGAGATCGCTCGGCCTTCCCTTGTGATTACGGGTGATAAGGTCTTGATTTTATCATTTTGATCTTATAGTTTTTGCACATGGAGCATAGCTTGCCTTCAAATTCTGTGCTGCGGTTGCTCTGAAGTCGATCTGGTGGACCATGTTGGTCATAAATTGGCTGTAACACTCGAAAAGCGTGGCTGCTTGACTTGCTTTCTAAAGGAACTAGCCATAAAAAGCGACTGAATATGTCAAAAACTGACAAGACGTACTTATATGCTTTACCATTGTGTTTAACAGGATCCTTGCTAAGGTCAATCGGGTAAATCTAGTGTTGTGATTGGACATGTTTTGCCGTAACTGGTTTGGGAGTCGCCTTGTTTGTGAATTTAGCATTGTGAACTCGGTATTGGAATTCATTGTTCGAAACTTGAAGAATCTTCTTTTCACTTAAACCCGCATAACTGCTGGCCGCTCGATATCGTAGCTTTTTGCAGTCTCCAGATTTTGCTTGTTTGAAGGTATTTCCAATGATGGTTGATATTAAAGACTTCTTGTCAACCTTTTTTCCTGCAAAATACAACGTAGGCGTTCTTTCCAGGCCAAGGTGAAAGTCCTCTCTTCTTCTCCAAAATCGAACGACCGTATCTCTTTGTATCCGAGTCCATTTGCTTAGCGGCACCTCAAACTTTCCTTGCACAAATAACAACAGTGTGTCATAGACTTCATCACTGACGGGATGAATATGGGCTTTCCGTTTCTCTCCATCTCTCGGCTTCGCTGTGTTGCAACAGCAAAAAAGACCAACAAAGAATATTGCACAAAAAAAAGTAGCTGGACATACCCATTTGTGAGCCATCTTTATTAATGTGCTTAAAGCGTGCAATGCCTCTGTCCTTTGTTGTGTGGGAAACTTTTCTTCTGACTGGCCGACGCATTGTAACTTATCTGATAAAGACATACCAGCGTGCATTCAGTCGTTGCATGCGTCCCGATCCTGATTATTGTGTCTAAAAGTACACACGAGTGACCTTGAGTGTGGTAGCGGCAAAAAATGTTGAAATATATTCGTGGCAGCAAGGTAGTCTTTCACGGAGAAAATGTGATTGCATGAGATGAGAAAACGAAACTTCTTTTATTCTGCTTTAATCCAATTCCAACGATCAATGATTCTCGTAAACTGAAAACAATGATTTTGTAACAAAAATAAGCAACTAATAATGCTAACCAAAGAATACAAACTGACGATTTGAACAATATAAATACAATATAACAAAGTAATTAGGTAGCGTATCAAGTAAAAACGTGAACAAAGTACAATCTTGTACAAATTGGGGGCGGATCCTGTAGCATAAACAATCTTCTTATGAAGGCATAAAAACATAGATTTCAAAAGGTTACATGCAGAAATAGAGGAAAGAAACGGTTACTTAAAGGCAATACACTAAAAACAATCTCTTGTTATAAAAATAGGACACAGCGATGTCCTTATGGAGAGAGTATAAATCACCTTAAATTAACAAAATTAGCTAAAAATACGAATATAAAGGAAAATAATCACTTACATATCTAACCCACACAGTAAGCTTCTTAGAGCATAGATGAAAACTTCTTAACTTCTTCTTCAGTCTAGTATTCTTACGTGTCTTGTGCAGCTTATGTAACGTCAACTGATCTGGATTGTCTTATCTGGTTTATCTTAAGCCAATTACTTGATGACGTAATGAAATAAAAGAAGTAATGAACGAAAAGAAATAAAATGAAAAGACAAAAAGGGGACAAACAGAAAACTTAGTGAACTTAACGAGTGACTACAAGTAACCACTAGTGACCATGAATGACCATGAGTAGGAATTCATCAATATCTTTTGATGACATCGTAATGACTTCATTAAATTGTCCTTTTAGCCGCAAATAAACCGTTTTCTTTTCTGTTAGACACGTTCCTGACAATGTCAGTGCTGCAAACAGTCGGTCATTGAACATTGGCTGACTAAAAATAGCTGTGCCAGTGTTTTTTTTAGCGTAAATCTTTTTACGAAGATGTCCATTGTAAGGCCATTTCAATATTATGAATTTTGAATATAGAAAATGACAATGAAATGAAATCCTTCTACTTCACAGGTTATTACAAAACATGACAGAGTGTTGCTACAATTTACGACAGCTCGGATTATTATATTTTATGACAGCATGTTATTACAATTTACGACGGGTATGTTATTACAATTCGACACTTGTTATTACATTTCATGACAGGTATTACAATACACGACAAGTGTAATTACAATTCATGACAGGTATTACAATTCACGACATTATTACATTTCACGACAGTACAGGAGTACCCTCCCACCCCGCCCCCCCCATGGAGTTTTTCAAAACCCACATTGAAATCTGTTTCAATATTCCTCAATTTTTGCCCCATCGTACCTTCGTTTGTATTTACTGCATTGGCGAAATATTCCTTCACTGTTTTTAAGTGGTTATCTTTATATTTCACTGAATTTGATGATCATTGTGTCAAAATTTGACTGAAATCTGCGACACGGTTTCCCACTCAAATGAATCGAAACCAGATCTTGCATCGAGATTATCGGGTGATTCTAAATGTGACAAGCATGTCAGTTATCGGCTTTTCAGATAGATTTGTAACCTTGGAGCGTGGCAAGACTTAATATTCTATATTTTTAAGAACTTTCTCTGACAGTTAAATTACCAAAGTTCCTTTTCAGTGGGCAAATTTTATGGCACGATTGACTTCCTGCCAAAACATATATTCCAATGACTTTTTTTGTTGAAACACATCTTGAACAAAAAGAAAACCTCCACCATACCTTTTAAGGAATCGACAATTTCCTTTTGGAATCCCTTTTCCTGCAAAAGCCTACTCAAAGCCTGAACTGACAATACCAACAGAACTAGGACTTCCATCGCCATGATTCGCCATTGCAACGTCTTCAGCAAGGAAGGCGTGGTTCCAATTCCTTTTGTTTTCCGTGTATCTTCCCGCGATTCACGCCCATTTATGCCCTTTTTTGGCAACACAGAAAGGACAGAAATGGCTTGGCATTGTCTCCTTTGTTCAAGTTTTTCAGCCCTGTGGCTAGTGTCTTTGCTAACACACTACAACTCTAATCATTCTCACAAGGATCAACACTTCACTATTGACTGTGGCATCGAGGGATGTACCAAAGAATACTGTAAAGCGAACTCCTTTGCAAAACATGTTAGGTCCATACATAGCAGGTTTTTGCACTGCTCCACGAAAGAAACCAGAGGTGAACCTGTCTTATTGGAAGTTAAGCTATGGATAGTGCTTTCTAATTACTCTACATTAATTACTTTTATATAAATTTGATAATAATATAATTTGAAAGTTAACAGGATTTTGATGACACGAACTGTTTAGTTGTACGTGTTAGTGTTATTTATATTCATAGTAGAGTGCGCGCAATGTGTGAACTGCCTTTGTGTTTGTAATGTATTTTAAAACTGTTTAATGGATGGTCCAAAATTTAATAAATTGTTCTGGCTAGAATGTATGATCTAGTAAATTTTGATGAGTAGTATTTTTAAGATCCTTGAGACCTCAGCAAATAATTTTTGTCACAAACCTCACTACATGACCAGGAAAGCAATAATGCCGGTCTGAGTTTAAATTGACTTCGTAATCTCTAAATTGATAACTAAATCTCTTAAAACAAGAATTGATTTAAGCATCTACAACTAAAATGCTTGGCGATTTCAGCAAATCTTAAAACAATATTCTGACATTGAAAACAATATTCAGTTCAAGACCTGACATTCTTAAAATAAGTTTGAGGTTGTTTAGTTCAAAGACCCAGATCTTGGTTTTCATTGATCAACTTTTAGAGTGTGAAACAAGATGTTTTGCTCAAGAAGCTCGGTTTCGAAGAAATCGGAGTGAATCAAGGTAGTAGTTGAAGGATACATTAGTCGTTGCGATCACTGTCTGGATCTGCAAAGAGATTAACATTCCACATTAGGCGGTTTGTAGTGGACTTTTTTGAACATGGTGAAACAGACGTTTTTGAGACAGTTTGTCGCGTTATTTTTTCTTTGATTTCCTTGATGAAAGACCAGGTGTCCAGCCTGAACGAGAAAGGAGTCAAAGCTGTAGTTTTGGGGCCAGAAAGTTCTGACACGGAAATTAAGGATGCTTTTGAAGGTAAATACAACCTTGTGTTTACAAAGTCAGTGCTCTGTCAAGTGGGTTTTGAATACAGATCGCAGATTTCAAGGAGCTTCCTTGGACTTTAGAAAACAAAAATGGTAATGAACAGTATTACTTTGAAGTTTAATTCAAATTTTTGAATGACTAGTTAAGCCACAGCCGATAAAATGACTGCAAAAGCCGTTGGGAAAAACTCAAGCTTTCACTTCAGCATGAAGAATTAATTTGAATGTGCTGTCATGTAGCAAGGCGTGTCTACAAAATTTTGAACACTTGTTTGCTTTTAGATAGTTTTTTTTACCTCATCTTGAATGAAAATTTATTGTTATTGAACTTCCTGTCATGTTTCTTTCATTTGGTTACCTTTCTTTGAAAATTTTAGGTTTTTAAAGTTAACAGTATTTTTGCACCATGGATTTCTGCATATTTAATTTACAGCAACCTTTGTGACCGTGTTTGTTTAATTTATTCGCCTCATTCAAATACATTTTTTGAGGTTTATTCAGTGACTACAAAACTACGAGTTTTTCTGCTGCAGTTTATGATGGACAGATCAGCTACGACAGTATCACGTGGAGGAGTGAAAGGCTCCAACAAAGCTGGAAGCTGAGGTAGATCACTGTGAAGTGCGCGTCCAAACAGGCACTGAGCAGGAGAATAGGTGTGCCCGGCAGGTGGAGTGTTACGGACAGACAAGAGGGCTAAATCCACATCCTCTGCTGTGAGAAGAATGTGCTTGGCTGATTTGACAGCAGCTTCTGCTCATCCATTTGACTGGGACCAGTATGGGGAAGATGTAATATAATTAAATTGGTACTTCTTAACAAATGTTTCAAATCGATCAGAAGTGTACTGAGCACCATTGTCTGTGATGAGAGTGTGAGGAATTCCATGTCGACTAAAATGCTGCTTGGTAGCCTGAATAACTGCTGAAGACTGAATGTTTGGAAGCTGATCAATTTCATAGAAGTCACTGTAATGGTCAACTGTAACTAGATAAGCTTGACCATTGAGTGCAAACAAGTCCTGGGAAACTAGTTGCCACGGTAAGTTTGGTACTGGGTATGGTTGGAGTGGCTTCCGTGGATACTGACAAGCATGCTGGGCACACATACCACAGGATTGGCACATTTCAGAAATTTTACTGTTAAGGCCTGCCCAGAACAGACAGCTGCAAGTATGATGAAGAGTAAACTCAGGGCCCCAATGGGCAGCATGGAGCTTGTGTAAGAGACTGTCACGAAGCAAAGAGGGAATGATGACATGATCCTGCTTGAAGAGCAATCCATCATGAGCAGTGATTTCATGATGTACAGGCCAATACAGTCGTGCCAACTCTGAAACAGCAGCTTTGTTGTTGGGCCATCCTCTGCTGGTAAGAGACTGGAGAATGATCTGCTCAGGATCTGTGCTAGCTGCCGTTCTGATGTCTTGGAGAGTGTTATCTTGGAAGCCAGAGAGATCAGGATTATTGGATTCAAACTCGACTCGGTACACCAGCCGATCATGAAGTTGCTTATGAGAGGTGATGGGCAGAGGAGCTTGAGGTAGAGTGTCAGCAATGTGAAGAGAAGAACCTTTGCGATATTCAACATGGAACGTGTCTCACTGAGCCAGCATCATGCTCTGTAGACGATGTGGAGCTGAAGCTAGGGGACGTTTGAAAATAGTCTCCAGGGGTTGATGATCACTGTGAACAGTCACATCTGACTTTCCAAAAAGGAGTTGATCAAATTTGTGGAAGGCGTGAACGATAGCAAGGATATCTTTCTCAATTTGAGTATAGCGCTGTTCAGTTGGTGAAAGAGAACTGGAGCAGTAGCCCACTGGTTGCCACTGTATGTTGGAAGAGTTGATGGCGTTTGTGGCAGGTTGGAGCAGTGCAGTGCCCAGACCATAATCAGAAGCATCCATTTGGAGTATGACAAAAGCCTTAACATCAAAGTAGCAAAGACAAGGTGCTTTGGAAACTAGCTCCTTGGCCTGTATGAGAGCTTTGCTATGTTGTTCAGACCTGAGGAAATCTTGCTTGATGTGGGTGAGGTCATGAAGAGGACGGACTACTTCACTAAGATTTGGGCAAAATTTGGACAGGTAAGTGATTATCCCCAGAAAGCAACGGGTGGCTGCCTTATCTTGAGGTTGAGGCATGTCAAGAACAGCAGTAACTATCTCTATACTAGGTTTGAGTCCCTCTGGAGTAAGGATGTGACCCATGAACGGTGCAGTTGACATTTTGAACTTGATCTTGTCCGGGTTGAGTTCAAGGTTATGCTGAGAGAGACGACTCAGCAAGTTTAAGACAGTGGCATCATGGTCTCGGGAGGCATCTGTCAGGGATTCACCGCGACCTATGACAATGATGTCATCGGCAATGCTCACAACACCATCTATTCCGCAGAGGACATCATGAAGGCGGCGTTGAAATTCCTCTGGAGCTGCACCACCAAATTTTCTCTCCAATCTGCTCTTGGCCGCCTCGATTGTCTCAGTCCCATCGTTCCTCGCTTTAATTACACGCTCAATAAGTTCTTGTTTTCTGCCTGTTGTTTTCCAACCACGTGCTCTAAGCCATTTCTGCAGTTTGTCTTTGCGGGAACTTACTTGTGGCCATTTGTCTTCTGCCATATTGGAAATTGTACTTACCCTAGCCTCGCTTTCGAGCTACGCGTTCCCAGATTCCTCTGCAATTCAAATATCTTGGGAAAGGGCTATTGTTGGCTGGTGATTCCTCATAAAAGGGTAAAGCATGCACTTCGTTTTCATTGACTGAGCATAAATAGGTGGTGCTTTGCAGAAATTGTACAGACTATCCATAATGAAAAGCATGTAACTTTTTGTCTGCATGTACAGGATGCAGTGAGAAAGACCTATAAAGAACTGGTGAAGCAGTGGGATGATTTTGCAGGGTTTTTGACAGATGCCAGGTTGGTAATACTTTTTCTGTTTATTATACATCTACAGTTAATTCATGGTTGCCACAGGCCAGGAAATGGCCAGGGAAAAATAAAATTCTTCATAGCCAGCGAATTTTCATGGGAAATTGAAATTCTGAAGAAATGTCAAGGAAAATTGAAATTATATCTCCACTGATTTACATTTAAAACCATTGAAGGCTGGTAGAAGCATGTCAGATTGTTGTGATCTCAAAGATGTCTTTCGTTAATAAAAAAAAGCATACTGTCCTTTTCAAGTTAGGTAAAAACTTGAATTCTTCAAACAAAGGATTAAACAAAATGGAAAGAACAGCGTAAGGGGAGGCTAGAGGCCTCTGCTGTATCTTGCATATTGTACTGGTATTTATTTGGTCAGGGAAATTTTGTTTTTATCAGGGAAAACTCGGAATTTTGAAAAGTAATTTCTGTGGCAACCATGTAATTAAAAGTTAAGTTACAGTGTACATGTTTAAAAACAAAGAAAAATCTGTCCTGTTTAAATGCCATATACACGTAATACATGTAAAGGTTTTGCAGTCAGATGCTACTCCTGGAACAGATCCAGGGGGGCAATCTTTTAAACCCTAAAAAGTAGTCTCATCACTCTTTAGTTGCAAAGTTCAATACTTTTTCTACATTTTTTTGTGAAGTGTGATTCAATATTTTTACTCTATATGAATGACTTTAAAGTAAACTTGCTATTTTGTTTTTAGGTTTATCCAGCCTTTAAGTATATGAACTGCTCAATTATCAGTAAGGCAGCCCACCATTGAGTGGGCTGTGCCAAGGCTGTTTGTCCATCCTTAAGTTGAAATATTGGCACATTAGCCAATGGACTCCAGTTACATATTTGCAAATAGATTCATTTGCTTGTGTTGTTAACCCATTGACTCCTGCAGCATTTTGCCAAAAAGAGCATTTTTTGGACATTTTGGAGATTTTCAGGCTGGATGTGGACTAAATTAACTCCAATCTACTCAAAAAGGCATTTGCAACATGACAGCATGCGTTTCTTTCCAGTAGCATTGCGTTTTACGACATTTTTGCTCAGGCATGTGCTGAAATCAAAATTTGGAGTTTTTGGACAAGAAAGTGACCTACGTCTTTACGCTTTTAAATTTTTTTATGTTTTTTCGCCATTCCTTTTTCTCCATTTCTTTTCTTTTTGCTGCAGTGGTTGACCTTCTACTTGGCTTGCTTCCAGTTCAAAACATTCTGAGAAAGCATCATCAAGATGGGCAATTTTTACCATGGAGTAGCCATGTGTAGTCACAAGAAATTTTGCTCTGAGTTTTTCACTCAACTTTTTGCTCATTTTCGTGCATATTTCAAGCTCCACTGAGCTGATCACTCTGATCTGGGTATCATTGGAAAGATCTTTTCCTCCTGCAGAAGTTAAGCATAGATGATGCCAATTTTGGTCAAAAGTGATGACGTCAGAAGTAGAATGAAGGCCAAGACTTGTCACAGCCAGTTATGGGCGGCACGGGAGTACAGTATACACACTGCTTCACAAAAGTTGGGCTGCCCATCTGTGAGTGGGTTGTACCAAGGCTGTTTGTCCACCACTGCGTGGAAATAAGGGCGCTTTTGTCAATGGACTCCAGTTACATAGTTTCGAATACATGAAGTTTCAATTGCTAGCTCTTGTGTTTTTAAGCTTACCACTATAGGATTGCATTAACAATTTGGAAATGGTCTTCTAGCCTACTCTCTTAGTAGTCTCATGGAATAGAAGCATTTTCATCAGCAAGCACCTGATCCACATTGTCAAAGCATTGTTTCATGGAGTCAAGGAATTCCTCGATATCTCAAGTACTCCAATCATCAGCCGCCATCTTAGATCACAAAGTAAATTCTTAGGATACTTCATGTCAAAATATGTGAACTATCCCTCCCTTAATACCAGGCGTTTCCACTTCTCAGTTGCAACTGGATTTCTCGATCATGGCGGTAGGTGTTCTGGATGGTCAATTCGTGGATGATCGTTTTCAGACACCAATCTTTTTTTTAATGATAGCAATCGTCAGTCTTGATATTCAATCACTTTTTGGACCATAGCGATGATCATTCTCAATCAGCAATTGATAATCTCAACCATAGTGATCGACAATCTCAATTACAGTGATGGACATTTTCAATCACCAGTGGATAAACTCAACCATTGCAATTGATTTCTTGATCACCAATCATGAATTGATACCACTTTTGACTGATATGACTTCCCATAGAGTAGCCCATTTTATTATATGTAATCCAAAAATAATTGCACAGCGCGAAAAGACCTAAATACAAGTTTAGTGTTACTGTATTATGCAGGGCATGTACAGTGGTGGTCTAGTAAAAGATAACAACAGGGGCAATGGTAAACTATTCGTTCTTTTTATTTCATAATTTAATCTCTTCGTACTCAACAAGATTGTGTGCTCCCAGTGGTTCCAAGCCATTTGGAACCTTACGTGTTATGGATAGAAATTGTCCTACCCCTACCCCCTAAAATGCGATGACAGCATTGCGTGACAAAGAAACAAGGAAACGCTGCAAGCAAGGATCCAAGCCATCAAACCATGATGATCAAACGTAATATTTTGGTGTAGTGTAAAGCAAGCAACTATCTACAAATGACTTAGCTGCTTTTGACTTAGATGCAGTGATAATCACTGTTACTTTCGTAACTCGTTTTCTTCTTTGTTTTGTTTAAATAACTATTACTTATTAACGATTATGTACATTTTTTTTAAGTTTTGCTATTCATGCTGTGATTGCTGTGATCAATGCAAGTTTCGCAACATAACCTTTGGAATCAAGTAATTACAGACACCACATTTTTATCAGTTTAGTTACGCCATCTATGTTTTCGCTGTTATTTTATGCTATCGCTATCATCGCTATCGTGCTAAGCTATCGTTCCTACCATTGCTACCCTCGCGGGAGCAAGATCAAAGTAAGTCTTTGCTACATATATTTTAGTTGTAATCGTGTCGTTATAGTTTAAGATTTATGTTCCATCGGTGCCCTTAATTTATCTTTTGTATTGTAACTAGTATTAGCTGACATAAGCCTTTTGTATCGTTTTGCTTTTAGTTCGAACCACACAATCACAACCATTACTATGACTTCTCATCACAAGTTCATCTCTATTTTGTTATCCTGATTTCTATATTGTTGATTCATCGCTCTTTCCAATAAACGCTAACGATTGATTTTACTGTGACCTGGTTTCCTTGAATTACAATGTGCGTTCGAGTGGTTCAAGCTCCTGTTAAGCCCTAATCCATACGTGGCTTCGCTCCTGGAAAGTCACATCAGTTCGAATTTGACGAAAAGTTTCGCGTTGTCCATCATTTATTGTTGGATTTTCTACCTTTACGAGGACTTTAGCTACACTAGCTAACATAACCGTTGAAACACGTGTTGTTCACTTCAAGTTATGCAATAAGCTATCACGTTCCACAACACGCGCGTGGAAATCCTACACCGGTTATGGCCGACAAAGAAAGCGAACAAACCACAGATGGTGAACATGAATCACTTCGAACTATTTCTAGAGTCAGGCTAGAAAATGTTACTCTTGACTGGGACGGAGTTCGATCCGAAAAACTCCTACAGCTTAAAAGCAGAAGTTCTAAGAAGGGAATTCTTACTAAGGCCCAAAACGAAATAAAAGGGTTGATGCTGAATTCTAAGAATTACAATCTAGTAAAGGACAGAATCGAAGAATTCAAACAACTCTTACAAGAGTTTAAGGAAGCCCATGCCGCTTATCATTCTCAACTTCGTGACGAAAACGAAATTAAAGAGTTGAATGATTATTATGACGCCGCAGTTCTCTTAGGAACGGATTTGGCACACGATGTTGGTAATTGGATCTCGTCAACAGCTACTGAAACAAGGTTACCACAAGAAGAGTTATGCCCTGAGGATTCAATTAGCAATGCCGGTTCTCGTGCCAGTTCAAAGTCATCTCACCACTCGAGAAAAGGTTCGTCGACTGGCTCCCATGCAAGTTCTCACGCAAGTTCCCGCGCGAGTTCAATTTCAGCCGCTAAGACGAAGGCCGCCGCTAAACGAGCAGTTTTACAAGCCAAAGCTGAGAACCTTGAAAGGTTCCACGCCCTCCAAATGGAAGAGCTAAGCATCCAGCAACGAAGAAGAGCTTTGGAACTCCAAACAGAGATCGGAAAGGCACAAGCTGAGGAGTTGATATACGCAGAAGCAGAGGCAGATCACGTGGCAAGCCCTAGATCTTTAGATCCAGTTGCCAGCCGGCCTACATACTCCGAAAGCGCAGTAATCGGTTGCTCATCAGAATCCCAACCGCCAGAAAACGAGCCAACATTGGATAAGACTGATAATAGACCCCAGAATTTTACTGAAGTTCCTAAAGTTAGCAAACCTCTCAACCCAAATGCCGACAGTTGGCCATGTGATGACCTGAAGCCAGTAGTTAAGCCGTCTTCTTTGCTTACTGTTAAAGAGGAACCTGCGAAAGAAGCTTGTGGCCCACCCGACACGTTTCTTTAAAGGTTGTTAGCTACTCAAAGCCAGCAGAATTCCGTGATGCAACAGTTACTCCAGCGACAACAAGAGAGCACACTTGCCCTGACGCTCCCTCCGCCAGAGGTGCCTACTTTTAGCGGAGACCCTATTGAGTACTGGGGATTCATACGAGCCTTCCAAAACGTAATCGAAAGCAAAACCACCAGTGATAGCGCAAGATTATACTACCTGGTGCAATATACATCCGGAGAAGTACAAGAGTTAGTGTCCAGCTGTTTATCTATGAAACCTGAGGAAGGATATCAGGAAGCTAGAAGTCTACTTAAGAAATGATACGGTCAAAGCTACCGGACTGCTACTGCCTACGTTAACAAGTTAACAAAGGTACCACCCATTAAAGCAGAGGATAGCTCCGCACTACGGTGGTTCTCGATTCTGCTCACTAGCTGCAAGAATACTCTTAAGGAAATCGGCTATCTTAACAAAGTGGAGAATCCAGATACCCTAAAAATGATCGTTAACAGGCTGCCATATGGATTGAAACTGAAGTGGCATGACGTCGCTGACAGGAACACCAAAATGGAAGAACGGGAAATTACCATAGAAGACATAAATAATTTTGTTACCTCAAAGGCTCGAGCTGCCACACACGCCATCTTTGGAAATGTTACGAAGGACAACCCAGTACCTCCCAGAGGATCGAAGTTCAGAAGCAAGCCACCCCTTAAGGCGTCCAACTTTGCCATCGACGCGGTCTCACAGCAGAAAACCCACACACCAGTTAACGGTAACAACCAGAAATGTCCTCTCTGTAATGCCCGACATTGGCTGTCCTGTTGCGACGAGTTTAAGAAGAAGTCTCTGAAAGACAGATTTAATTTTGTCCACTCTAAGAACATTTGCTATAACTGCCTTGTGCCTGGCCACTTCTCCAACTCTTGTCCGAAAGAAAGCTTCTGTCGCGTAACTGGTTGCAATGTCCACACCAAACACTCCTTCTTGCATCCCAAGAATAATGGACCAGCCGCTAATATCGCTTCCGGAGCCAGCGGAGCCAGTGGTACAGGGGCTACACAGCAAGTGGACAATCAGAAGGTTCACAACGGCTTTGTCGATGGAAGAAATGAAACTCTAGGTCCACACAACGAACAAATTCAAGCATCTGCAACCGGTCTTGCTATCTTGCCAGTTAAAGTGAAAGCAAAGGGCTCTGATTGGATGATTCAAACCTACGCATTTCTGGACAATGGCTCCAACGCATCTTTCTGTTCAGAGAAGCTAGCTAAGGAACTGAACTTGTCGGGAAAGAAAACCACGTTGTCATTAACGACTATGGAAAAGGAGAATAGCAAAACCGATTGTCGTGTTGTTAGCTTAGAAGTACTGGACTTGGATGAGGAGAATCTCTTCGAGCTCCCAATCGTGTTCACAAGACCGAGCCTGCCTGTTACTACCGAAAGTGTCGCGAACCAACAAGATGTGAAAAGGTGGCAATATCTCTCTGAAGTCAAGATCCCCAATATTGATGCAGATGTCGGCTTGCTCATTGGCAGCGACGCTCCAGAAATCCTTGAGCCTAAGCAGGTTATTCCGAGTCAGAATGGAGGACCGTACGTTACAAGAACCACCCTCGGTTGGGTGGTAAATGGTCCACTAGGCAAGGTTACGAACACTAACACTCGCACCGCTAACTTCATAAAGGCCGACCTGCGACTAAATGAACAGTTTCAAACTTACTGCGACATGGAATTCAATGACTCAGCATATAGTGAAGCTAGATTGATGTCAGCTAACGATAAGCACGCTATGGAGTTAATGAGGGGCTCTATCAATCTGGAGAATGGCCACTATCAGCTTGCCCTACCCTGGAAGAACGACCCCCCTTGTTTGGAGAACAATAGGTCAGTTGTTGACCATCGCCTTAAGCTGCTAAAACGGCGCCTATCAAGAGACCCAGAGCTGAGGTCCAAGTATAAAGATTGCATCAAAGACCTCTTGAAAAAGGGATACGCAACTAAAGCCCAACCAGCCGAAGCACAAGGCAAGACATGGTATCTCCCCCACCACGCCGTCCAACATCCAGCCAAACCAGGAAAGGTACGTGTCGTGTTTGACTGTTCCGCCAAGTACCACGGCAAGTCTCTCAATGATGAACTCTTACAGGGGCCGGATCTTACAAATTCCCTCGTCGGAGTATTGACAAGATTCCTCCAGGATCCGGTAGCATTTATGTCAGACGTGGAAGCGATGTTCCACCAGGTTCGTGTGAACCCTGAAGACCGCAGTGCATTACGTTTCCTCTGGTGGCCTGATGGAAATCTGGATCTAGAGCCAGAAGAATACATGACCGTCCATCTATTTGGGGCTGTATCTTCCCCTAGCTGTGCCAACTTTGCTTTGAAAAAGACTGCGGCAGATAATCAAGCAGATTTCACCAGTGAGGCTGTAAGAACGGTCGAGCGAAACTTCTACGTGGATGACTGCTTAAAATCCGTTGATTCAGAAGAAGATGCTATCCATCTATTGAGCGAGTTATCACAACTCTTGAAACGAGGAGGTTTCCGGCTAACCAAGTGGCTGTCAAACAAGCGCAAGGTCGTTGAATCTGTCCCTGAGTTGGATCGGGCAGCGTCCGTCAGAGATTTGGACTTCGACCACACCCTTACAGAGAGAGCCTTTGGGGTACAATGGCATGTGACTTCAGACACGTTTGGCTTTAAAATTGCTACCAAAGATAAACCACCCACCAGAAGAGGAATCCTCTCCATGATCAGCTCGATCTACGATCCACTCGGCTTTGTGGCTCCCTTCCATCTTTCTGCCAAGATTCTCCTTCAAAATCTCTGCAGGAAGCAACTTGGTTGGGACGACTTAATCCCTGAAGAGGATCTAATATGCTGGAAGAGTTGGTTGGAAGAGCTACCTAGACTGGAGCAGTTCTCTATCGATAGGTGCTTCAAGCCTCCGAATTTTGGTGATATCAGTTCCTGCCAACTCCTCCACTTCTCTGATGCCTCTCAGGTGGCCTATGGTGCTGTTTCCTACCTCAGGCTCGTAAATGCCCAGCACGAAGTTCACTGCTCGTTCGTTATGGGAAAATCCCGCTTATCACCTCTAAAGCCAGTGACCATCCCAAGAATGGAACTGTCTGCCGCTGTGCTCTCCACGAGGCTGGACAGAATGATACGCCAAGAGATAGAACTCCCTATCAACGACTCCTTCTACTGGACGGACAGCACTTGTGTCCCGCGCTACATCGCTAACGGTGAAAGAAGGTACAAAACCTTCGTGGCTAACCGAGTCGTTGCTATTCGCGAGCAATCCATCCCAAGCCAATGGCATTACGTTGGAACAAAGACGAACCCCGCTGACGACGCCTCAAGAGGCTTATCAGCCGAGGCTATCATCAGAAGTAACCGCTGGACAAAGGGTCCAGAATTCCTTTGGCTGTCCGAAGAAAATTGGCCCCAGATGCCCGCTGTGATCTACGAGGAGATCAAACAGAAACCTTTAGAAGAAGTTGCTGCCACATTTGCAACCATGACCTGTCCTCCAGATTATGATGTTGTGGAAGTTTTCAAGCGATTTTCGTTGTGGTACTCGTTAAAGAGGTTCGTGGCGTGGATACTCCAATACAGAAATCGGCTGCAAAATGCCGTCACCAGAAGACAGAAAGGAGACCTGCTGCAGTCCCACCACGATCAGAAGATTGATGCCTTGAAGGTCCACGAGCTAGAGGAAGCCGAAAGAGAAATCATCAAGGTTGTCCAAAGTTGCTGTTTCAACGACGAGTTGCTATCTTTACAGGGCTCTGCCTCTGAAGCCACAAACCCCCTGAAGATAAAGAGCGTGCAGAAATCAAGCCACATATGCAAATTGGACCCAATCCTTTTGAGAGGTCTTATATGTTTAGGAGGTCGCCTCCAACGCTCAACGATCAGTGAAGATGCTAAACATCCAGTCAAACTACCAAAGCAGCATCACGTGTCCGACCTCATCATTCATCATTATCATCTATGCTGTGGTCACTCTGGTCTTGAGCATACGCTGTCAATGATGAGAGAGATATTGGATTGTTCAAGCGAGAATCTCCCTACGCCGAGTT
This sequence comes from Orbicella faveolata, assembly GCF_042242905.1. NCBI lineage: Eukaryota > Metazoa > Cnidaria > Anthozoa > Scleractinia > Merulinidae > Orbicella > Orbicella faveolata. The sequence goes on from NW_028301576.1 coordinate 31,239,930, forward strand.
CTGAACGGATGCTTCCACTGCAAGAGGACACAGGCATCCGTGGGACAACAGAAGATGGCAAATTTGCCCGAGGACAGAGTTTGCCCATCCGAACCTCCCTTCAGCCATGTTGGAGTCAATTGTTTTGGCCCCCTGCTTGTACGTCGTGGAAGTGCAGTAAAGAGATATGGTGTCCTATTTACCTGTCTGCAAGTTCGCGCGGTTCATATCGAAGTTGCTCATAGCCTAGACACCGATTCTTTCATCCATGCTTTAAGGCGTTTTATCGCGAGAAGAGGCCAACCTCAATGCATACGATCTGACAATGGCAGTAACTTTGTCAGAGGAGAGAAGGAACTGCAAGAAGCCATCCAAGATTGGAATCAGCAGAAGATTCATGACTTCCTGCTAGCTAAGAACATCAAATGGGTTTTCAACCCTCCAGCTGGTTCGCATCACGGCGGCGTCTGGGAAAGATGTATCCGGACAACCCGTAAGGTGATGAAAGCACTTCTGCAAGACCAACTGCTGGACGACAAAGGGCTGCATACCTTGCTGTGCGAAGTGGAATCCATCATCAATGGACGCCCATTAACTAAGGTTTCAGATGACCCCAGGGATCCAGAGACCCTAACACCCAATCACCTGCTACTCTTGCGGTCAGGTCCCACATTGCCACCGGGAGCATTTGTCAAAGACGACAGCTTCATGGCGTCATGTGCAGTACCTAGCTGACGTGTTCTGGCGTCACTGGATGCGCGAATACCTGCCAGCTCTACAAGAGAGACAGAAGTGGAACAAAGCCAGTAGAAACTTCGCCGTCAATGATGTGGTCCTGGTCCATGATGAATCTACTCCACGCGGTTCGTGGCCACTTGGAAGAGTACTAGAGGTTCATGAGAGCCGAGATGACGGCTTAGTACGGAGTCTAAAAGTGAAGACGAGAACATCCGTTCTCACTAGACCAATAGATAAAGTTGTTCTGTTGGAGGCCGCTGATCAGAAATGAACTGAAATTTGTTTTGTTTTTTCTTCTTTTTATTATAAGGACTTTATTATAGTGTTTTAGTTAAAGACGTTTGCCTGATGTTACCGCCTTTAAAGGGGCCGGAATGTTACTTTCATAACTCGTTTTCTTCTTTGTTTTGTTTAAATAACTATTACTTATTAACGATTATGTACATTTTTTTAAGTTTTGCTATTCATGCTGTGATTGTTGTGATCAATGCAAGTTTTGCAATATAACCTTTGGAATCAAGTAATTACAGACACCACATTTTTATCAGTTTAGTTACGCCATCTACGTTTTCGCTGTTATTTTATGCTATCGCTATCACCGCTATCGTGCTAAGCTATCGTTCGTACCATTGCTACCCTCGTGGGCGCAAGATCAAAGTAAGTCTTTGCTACATATATTTTAGTTGTAATCGTGTCGTTATAGTTTAAGATTTATGTTCTATCGGTGTCCTTGATTTATCTTTTGTATCGTAACTAGTATTAGCTTACATAAGCCTTTTGTATCGTTTTGCTTTTAGTTCGAACCACACAATTACAATCGTTACTACGACTTCACATCACAAGTTCATCTCTATTTTGTTATCCTGATTTCTATATTGTTGATTCATCGCTCCTTCCAATAAACGCTAACGATTGATTTTACTGTGACCTGGTTTCCTTGAATTACAATGTGCGTTCGAGTAGTTCGAGCTCCTGTTAAGCCCTAATCCACACGTGGCTTCGCTTTTAAAGACAGAAAAATGATGTGGTTTTGCATGCGAGGCTCTCAAACTTGTTTAATAAAATGGTGCGTCAAATGACGATTTAAATGGAATTTGGTAATCTGCACAGTTCTTTCAAATAAAAAGATATTTTGCCAAAAAAACTATCCAGTAGTTTTTGTCATGCCCTAGCCTATCTACCATGAAAATTTGAACAAAATCGAATTTTCGACCCTTGCCGAGTTATTTTCCATATTTATGAACAGGGACTCTTAAGACCACCTGATAGATTATTCTGTTCGCTTCTTTAAATCTATACACTAATATGAACCGTGAAAATATTTGCACTTGCAAAGGTAACATTTCAGGGCTGGGTTGTTCAAAACCTGATTTAGCTATATATACTGTTTGTCCTTCAGTTTTAAGCTTGACTAAGCTCGAACTACACTAAATGCAAGCAGTAAAAAACATTTTTTTGCAAGGAAAATTAATACTTCGGTTAACTTTTAATCCTGGGTTAGTGTTAACTGGCCTTTGAACCATCCGGCCCAGGATGGCAGGCCAAGTGTGTGCTCAATAAAGTGTGTCTGCCTTAAGGCTTGTTTAAATAGGTAGGGAAAATTTTTTCTTGATTCTTATTACACGATTATTTATTTAGATTAGCTACATGGTGATCTGTCTTGCATGGAGTGTTCCACTCTTTTACAGATTATCCTTATGGCTTTGCCTGTTTGTGTATGCCTTTAGACTTAGATTTAATTGCCATTAAATTGTAGTAAATAAATTAAATAAATAAATAAAAAATCCGAGACGATCAGGGATTGCACTGTTTTGCAACTGTCCCAGAAATTTTCAGACTAATGAAAGCAGAAAATTGTAGACATTCTTGATCATCTGGGATGGTCAGCGACAAATCAGAGAAATCAGGAGCATTTCTATTTCCCGACACATCCCAGATTACAGTGATGGGTCGGCAATTATTAACTGTGCAGCCATGGGCTGCGCACAGTTCATGTTCAACCCGTGGTTTATTTTTTTTGTCGTTGACCAGACCCAAACTTCCTCTTGGCCAAATTTTGAATAACCACAACCTGTGATGTTTATTTGCCAAAAGCTGTTGAAACATTAATGCACAGGCAGTGCTACGGATACTGTTTTCTTTATTTGTGTGTAAAATATATTTTCTTTTGGTTTTATCGAAGCATTGGATTCAAAGGGAATAATAAATATGCTAGAAAAGTTATTACGTTGGCCATGGAATGCGCTGACATTGCAGCTTTCACTTTCACCTCATGACAAATAAGATCTTGTTTACTTTGCAAGTTTATTTCGCCAGGAGCGAGTCTTTTAGTTTTCCAAGTAGTTTTCGTACTTTTAGACAAGAGAAGTGAATTGTTGAGCTCTTATTGAAGCGAGTTCAGAGATCAGAAGGAAAATTAAATATTTGCAAGCCAAGCAAAGAACGTGTCAGAACACGCAAGGATTACGTCATTGGTAGGGAAATAACCACCATTCTTAAGACAGCGGTGGATAATGTAATTCTTGAATTATGTGACTCGTGTGACTTCTTTACTAGCCCTTTACTCAAGGAAAAAACAATTAAATTTAACTGTGGCTTTAAATAAAGAAAGCTGTTGTTAATAGTGCTCATATCTTCATGTCCATACATATTCCCCGAAGAAAGTTCCTGATTAAGACTATTACATCATCGGAGATTTCACAATGGCTACGATTGATGGTGCAATAATAGAGTTTGTGTTGATCAAGTGATGTGGTGTTTATAGTAATCAATGAATCATCAAGGACTGCTTTGGAATGTGCACTGCATTGACTGTAGTGCTAAGAAAACAATTAAATTTTAAAAGTGCGTTTATGTGACAGGGTCACTAGACGTGTAATTTCACCATGTCAATATTTCTAGATATTCAAAGATTTCATTGCTTCGCTTCATAATTTTGTGTTCAGGAATTTTCCGCTTTTAGTTTAGGTAAGCCTACGCATTGTTTTGGTATGTTTCTTTGGGTGTACTCAAACCACACATAGTTGCTAAAATGCATTAGTGCCACCAGGGTTTTGCGGTTACCTTTCGACAAACTATTTTAATTGCTAAAAGTTAGCTTATCACCTTAGGATAATGAAATTATGCAAAGGAAATCCTTTCCCACGTGTTTAACTACGAAAGAAGTGGTTAGGTTGGCTTGGTAAAATCAATTTTAAATATCTTGGTACGTGCTATATTGTGTTCCCCTACTCGTCGCTTTGGTATAAAAAGAGGAGAGTTGTAGCCTGTACTTCAGTTGAGTTTTGTGAACCGAAGAGATTGAAAGAACAGAGCTGCAGAAGAAGATAAAGGTCAGACTTGCTTCTAGCAAGGTATAGTCTATTAGTGGTTACCATTTATTTTACTTTGCTGTATTAGTTTTCTGATGAATTTGGGCTTTCAATAAACTGCTTAAGGGAAAATCCTTGAATCCTCCTCGTTCCTACTTGCATAGCTGCCACGTCCGGTTACAGTTATAAGATCTAAAAGATCTTGTTACGAATCTTCCACCCTCCTTTTAATTGCTTGGCTCCAGGTCCAAACACCGAATATCGAGAGAATTGTGACAGAACATATGGCATTTTTCCGATATACCAGCAAAATCTAGGACGGTAGGGAAACAGTGAAATTTCCGATTGTCTGGAATTTTATCGACATATGAAAACAACTCTTTATTAGGGCCTAGCTTATTATATCCTATTCAGCCACAATCAGCTCTTGATCTAGTTTTCGCTCTCTTTTCAGAAACTGAACTATTGACAAGAGATGGTTCAAACAGCTAACCTCTGCAAAGGACAAAGAAAGAATAGAGACTTTGTCGGAATTAGATAACGTGGCCAACTTCATGTCATCACAGGAGAGTGATGAAGGGGAAAGGGAAGAAACCACTGGTCCTCCTCCAAGACATGTGAAGCCACTGGAGTGGACAAAGGCCAAATTAAGAAACATCAAAGAAGTTCTTGATGCAACTTACCAAGCCTGTATGACGAAGAGATAAAAGAGAACTGCCACTTAAGTGTCTAGAGTTTCCGGGCAACATGTTTCTAATAGGCCTCTGCCACATAACTGTCCCTCATGGGTAGGATGAGAAACCTCGAATTAAGTTAAATTATGTATGGAGCACCAACAATATGACAATGCCATTTTTCATTCACCCTTGTATTAATTAATGGCAAAGGGTTATCTTTGTTTACGGCAGGTTTACACTGTGTTTTCCCCTCATTTATTGCCAGCATTTGACCATTTTGGGTCTTGTTATTGTAAAAAAGCAAATTGACGTAATTTTTTTTATGCATCTGTTGAAACATGTGGATAAAATAATGGAAAATGTTTTTGTTTAGGGTTAGTATAAATATATACAATTTTTTTCATTTGCATTATAACACCCATGACATCCTTGATAAAGAATGTGACTAAAGTGCTCCGGGAAATGATTTTAACACTTGCTTATTTCCAGAAGATGGCTCAGTTATTAATTTCACTGATATCTTATAATACAGTAGCCATTTTAGAGATGCACTTAACCAGTCCTCTTTTTTTATGGCAATTGAATCATTGACTGACAAACAAGGTCAAGTGGAAATACCATAAATTTTCAAACTACTAACTGCGTGACGGCATCTCAGCTCTTCTAGCTGGGTAGGAAATTTGTACCTACACAATATGCTCAAACTCAGTTAGAAAACCCAGAATTTCTTGAATTGAATTAGCCAAGGAAGAAATTGCGTTTGCATTTCAATCATACTGGGAAAAAATCCATCTTTTCTACTTTGGTTGTTTGATCAATTAAGTTACACTATTAATGCTATTCACTGCCTGTCTGAAATTTGCAGATCATAACACTGGTAGACAAATAAACATTACAGTGGTAGATCGTATCCCGGGGTCCAGTGCCACCAGCCCATTTTGCTAAAAAACATCAAAATATTTTTAGTCTCCTAAGGTGATTCCTCAGAAGCAAACATTGTTCAACAAGTTTTAAGTTTTATTGTTAATGTTCCCTAGGAAACACTCCTTTGAAAAATACAGTAAAAAAGAAAGGTCATTGTGCTCGGAAAAGCCATATGATGGCACAATCTTATCCCGGTTAATGCCTGTACTGGTTCTAATCAAGTACGTTATCTTATCGGTTCACATTACATTTTGCAGTAACTGAAAGCAAAGTCTAGAGCACGTGGAACAATGTAATATATAATTTATGAGGAAAAAAACACAATTTTAAACAACAACTCAAAATGTTCCTCAAGTGGTTGTTTTTAAGACCATAATATTGTTTGAATCCTTGAGTAATGGTTTTGTGCGCATTTTTAGCCATATCATTTTTTTCCTTCCAAAATATTTTAGTCTAAATTTTCAACTGAAAGAGAATAATCAGTATTTACCAAAATTATGTAATTAAAACGAGCATTTATTTTGCTGTTGATCTTAGCTTGAAGGAAATCTCTTAATGTTATATATTTACTCCACAAGTAGCCCAACCACAAAAATGAGAGTCCGTATTCTACAGTAGTGCTCAGGTTACACAACAGTTGGAATATAAGGATTTGTATCAATTTATGGGAAAACGGTTGTATTCTCAACCCTAAAATATATGAAGGAGTATAAGTAAAAATAAACCTTCCTAACTTCAGGTGTGTGTTGCCTTGTTTCTGGTGAGGTTTATGAGCCCCAAATTGCCATGAATTGGCCTAGAAAACCTCACGTGAAACAGGGAAACAAACACCTCAAGCGAATTAGGTTTATTTTTATTCATACTTGCTTTTTCGTATGTTTTAGGATTAGGAATATAACCATTTTTCCCATAGAAATCCTTATACGTTGACTATTGCATAACCTAAGATCTAATGCATGGATGTGCAAGCGTAGGATTCCTGTGATAGCATGCGCTTGTGCACGTGCACCAATGATGTGAAAACCGGCCTTTTCAGGGATGCACAATGTAATTCAGAGCAATTACCTTAAATATTTTGTTGGCTCTTCAAAATGACCAAGAGCATATGACAGCATTAACAGATTACTTTGAGCAAGTGCAGGACTTCACTAGATCTTGAAGCTTCCTTCCAGTTTTCTCTTCTATCTCAAATTTCTTCTGAAGGTAGTCCTTTTGAGTTGAATTAAACCTTGTTTTCCAAGTGAAGGAACACTTCAGAGCCCAGCACATGTGTTAACTACTCCGGTTGGCAAAAGTTTTATCGCTTGAACACACACACTAATAATGAATGAAATGCCAAGCTAAACCTACAAGTTTTTATACTTATGTAAATCTTAGAAAGTTCCAGAAGCGTCTCTGCATATATTTGGGCTTGCGGGACAATGCATACTAATTGTCAAACACTCTGCATTATGACTATGCCTGAAAGGTGACCGAATAAATAGAACTACATAAGCTGATTATGTAACAACATGGGAAGAGGAAGATTTGCAACTTGGCAATCGGTTTCTTTTCTTGAGCATGCCATGTTGCACAGTTCTACAACTTTGGATCCACCTTTTTCAAGCTCATAGGCATATCTTAACATTGCTCTGTCAAAGAGCATCTGTTCCAGGACTCGCTTGTGCTTACCACATTAAATGTGTTGCTCAAGACTGGATTGCCTTTGGTATGTCATGACACAACCTTCTTCGGGACAAGAAAACAATTCAGAACTAGAGCTTCCGTCTTCACTGGCACTTCCATGATCCACAGGAAAAAAATAGAGATTCCAATACGGAAAAATATTGGAAAATCGCTCATTTAAGATACCACGATTGGAATATTATTGGAAAACATCAATGATATCAATATTGATTCAACATTGGTAAACTTCAAAAAGGTATGCCAAACAGTCCGTGGAGTTTTCTTGGAAATTTATAGGTAAATTAATGTTTTAATAGTCCAATCTTGAAACAAAATTGGTATCTACGAATTTTCACCCTTGTCCATACCAATAATAATCCAATAATGGGAAATAAATTATTACAATACCATAACAACATTGGCATATTTCAGGGAACATACTGGCATATTTATCATTTAATAATCCTAGCTTGGAATATCAATGTGTTTATGTTTTCATGTTTAAAATATTTCACCGATAGCCCAATGTTGGAGCAATAGCCAATTTTGTTGTGTACCAACACTGGTTTATTTTAGGGATAAAACTGGTATGTTAAACATGAATTATTTATAGGTTGGAAAAATGTTGGTATATTTATTCCATTGCTGAAACTTTCCATTAATTACTCAATGCTGGAGAGTAGTCAAGGTTTTGTAAAACCAATAAAGGTATATTTCTGGAAATTAACTGGAGTGTTAATCATGTAATTCTCCTAGGATAGGGTAATATTGGTAGGATATCTATTTCTAATTGAAAATTTTCATTAATGACACTTTGTTGGAAAACATGCAAGTTTAAGATATACCAACATAGAAATATTTCAGTGAATTTACTGGTGTCCTAATTGATTAATACTTTCAACCTGGAATAAAACTGGCATATTTTTGACATGAGTAAAGGTATGTTACCAATACTGACTACCAAGTAGAAAATCATTTTGGGGCTTGAAAGTTAATGATGAAGTAAATGTTGTTTTTACAGTTTTACACTTGCATCAGTTATATTTGTGCTTAATCTTGAAATTCCTCCCAGCGTGTATAACGATTAGCCCAGTTTCCATTAGGGTCAATTCCAAGAACACTATTCAGATGAACATCTTGGGCAGTGAATTCTCTGGTATCCATATTGTGTCACGATGTTTTACAAAAAACTGCACTGTCACAATTTTCTGCCTTGTATTGAATGCAAGAACAAGTGCCTTCCACAAGGAATCTTCATCATCACCTCTTACTAAAATCATATCATTCTGCACAGGATAATAGGGGACAACCACTGTGTCAGGACTGATTGGAAAAATTCTTCTCATGAAATCATTTAGCATATACACTCGCCTTCAGCCGCATTATCTCCATGGGGAAAGAGCATGACTTTCCTGCTTATATTTTTAAGTGTTGAAACTAACTCAATGTCAGTTTCTGCAACAACCTTCATACCATTGTCACTAAATTCCTGATCATCAAATTTCTTTGCTTTGAAAAACAGCTGGCATTTATTAGCAACAGATGCACAGAAAAGCTCCACAACTACTTCTCCACCTTGAGTTATGATAATGATTCCTTTTCTCTGAAAAGTAGGTCATCATAACCATGGATTGGAAACCAAGCACTACGGCAACGTGTGCCAACTTCCTCAACATCTGCAATAGGCACCAAGTGTTCATTAGCAATAGCTTGCCGTACCGTTCCACTTACTGCAAATGGGTTTGCACCCCCAACAAGAATGCCTGTTATATCTGCTCAACAGTGGGCCTGTTCATTAGTAAAATACATTTTCTTGGCCTGTTCGATAGATTTAGCCCACAATTTGTTTGGATCAGTTTTCCCAGGATTTGGCCCTTCTTCTCTAGGATCTTTTCTAAACTTCAGAGCTTTGCGCCGTTCTTCGTTGGAGGCAAAAGTACATTCAATGTTTTTGTGGTTATTTGGCTGACGCACATATCTCTTAACTGCCCTTTCCTTGTTCCAGCATGAGTAATTGTCTTGCCCACTGAAATTCATGGTATCTTCTTTGAAATGAAGAAGATTGTGAACAATCATTGTGCAAGCTGTTGGACCTTTTCTGTCCTCAAGTAAAATGGCATACCTTAATGCCATTTTGTGAAAAGTTTCAGCATCATTTTCTGTCCACCCATGCCTGGCATGGTTCTGCAGAAACTCCACCATTCGAGCAATGCATAACCATTCTTCTTGTTGATCATGTGAAAGAAGCCCATTGAACACAATCTCAGAGGCTGGAAAAGCAAACTTGTTGAAATCATCAGCTTTCCAGTAACCAAGACGTTTCTCTATACCCTTTGGGATGCGTGAAGTTTTGAATTCTGTGGTCCACGGAAAGTTATTTAAACATTCATCTGCTTTGGCCCAGTCAACTGCATTTTCCTCATCTTCTTTCTCATTTAGAATAGCATTCTTAACAATGTTAAGATGAATTGTATGCATCTCATCATAAACCAAGTCTCTATCGTACAAAAAGCCATAAAGGTTATACAGCTTATGTCTCTTTGGAGAGACGTTGTCTAACACTGCTTCTGTCCTCTGCAGCTATCTCATTTAGCAATTCCAAGTTGTCAAGGATACTTCTCTTTTCTGCAGGATGGTGTCCCTGTCTTAGGAAATCCAGGTAATAGTAGTGCCATATTTCTGCATGTGTGATGGAACAAATCCTACCACATACACCTCTTCAGCTTTGCACCTTTCCACTTTTGACATTGTTGCTATAGTTACCTCAATTGCTCCACAGTCACGGAGTGATGAACTAAATGGTTGCCATCTATCCCGATGAGCTGAAAAGAAATAGGGTTTTTAATTTGGGTGACTCCGGGAGGCTTTATCGATCTCATACTCCTTATTTCTAATATTTGCAAACAACAAAACTGGTAACAACTTGTTCAATGTCTTATAGATAATAATAATAATAGTAATAATAACAACAACAATAACAATAATAATGCTTATAATAATAATAATATAATAATAAATGTGTCTAAAAGTAATGTGGTCAGGGGTATCATCCATTATAAATGTATGTTTGCTGTCAGAACACCTCTATGTTATATGTAGGCCATTTTCAAAAATTAAATTATAAAAATGAAAAACGGATTAATATCAAGTGCAGGTGTAAAAACCATCATATGCTATATTCCTTGGATCTCCTTTAGTTGTTTGGATCTTGTATTTGAAAGTATGATAGCATCCTTTACATTCTATTTCACACTCATCAATACTACCAGCGACTCTTGGGGAATTCATGATAACCTCAGGAGATATAACAGTCTTGCAGTCAATTTGTGGGCAACAGACAGGAAGAACCCAATCTTCATCTGGATTCCAAAAGTATGACAACTCTGCAAAACGTTTGCCATCCCAGAACTCCTTTTTAAGACCATGACCATAGCCCATTTTCTTGTCCAGTGGCAACCAGTGATCCTTTTGTTGCCAGCGACAAGTTATTTTCTTGCACATCGAAGGAGAGAAACACCACCTTTTAACCTTGCTTGTGAGGCTTGGGTAGTAATAGGGTATATTTCCTTGTTTTCCACAATGGGGGCAGCACTGTTCTTTATTTTGAAGCAAACCAAACTGACAGGGGTGGCTTGAGTCTAAGCATACCCAGTACAGTTTTGGGGTGCTGTATCCAATAGTCTCAAGCAGGGAACATACTTCGTCCCATTTAGAAGGCCATATTGTATTCACCTCATTGTTGTTTCTTGAGTAAAGATTCTTTCCCCAGTTTAAGAGGTCTTCGAAATGCTGGATAGAGATTGCCATTTGTTCCTTCATTTCAATAGCTCGTAAAATTGCATCAAAAATGAACTTATCAACTTCATTTTCATCGTTTCCATCAGAAACATCATCATTATCAAGCCCAGGGGGATCATTCTCTTCCCAGTCATCCATGCGGCCACTAAGATCACTGTAGCTTGAACTGCCCTTGCTACTTATTGAATCCATTTCATCAACTTCGTTTACAGTGTTTTCAGCAAAGTTGCAAAATTCAGTACGTGTGTCTTCTGAATAGAATCCGCACGCATAAGCTGTGTTGTGCTCACGATTGTCAACGCTTTCGCCTGTACAAGTTTTAATGTTTACTGGCTTTTCCAGCGCTGTCAAAGGGCAATCTTCATCTTAACTTCATTCAAGAACTTGGCTTTCTTCGATCGCTGAATGTGTCTCCATGCTGTTGTCGGATAGACTGGCCCACCAGTGCACACTTCACAAGGACAATGAACATGACCATTTGATTTGGAATTGATTTTCATGGCTTCCTGATTTACTATACAAAAGCAAACGGAAGGACACACTTCTTTTTGCTAGCCATCGTATGCCATTTTTCCCGCGACAAATCAGTCCAAGAGCTAACATCCCCTAGATCAGCAGCTTGTGCATGCACATTCCATACTAATATCAACGCGCATGCTTCAAATTGTCCCGCCATTTTTCGCAGTTTTCAGTGGAATGCGAAGGTTTTACGTGAGTGTGGAAGACAGTGTGGAAAGATTTCGAGAATTTGGAACTTAGAAGGCAGCTTTTTTAAACATAACCCTGCAAAAGTATGTCGACAAGTGTTAATGCCAATGAAAGCACCGACAAAAATAATGCTTTGCCAGAGAATTACAGAAGTAAATAGTTCACAATGCCTGAACATCTCTAGTTCTTTTATATTTGGGATGAGCTTACCAGAAGTTGACAAGTTGTGCAGAAGCTTATTTTTTCCAGTTCTTTGTACTTAGAATGGAGTTGCTCTCACTTAGTTCAGTGGATGGCAGATAATTCTGAGCCAAGAGGTTCATTTAAAAAGGAAGAAATTTCGCTTTTCAAAGGTATGTGCCCTCGCAATAAAAGATAACTTTTTGTGAAGAGTTTACACTGAAATTAAGTTATATTAAGCCTTAATTGCATATGTCAACTGAATTTCATTCTTTGACAGGAGCCAAAATTTCTGGGAAAGCATTACCGATGATGGACCGCCAAGTGTTAAGAGATATCAGCATAACGAGTGTGGGAAGGCAGTTGGAAATTCTCCAAGCAATTCAGGAAGTAGTTCAACCTGCAGATAAGCCTAGATCTCTGATAATATTGAGTAATGACTGTGAGGTTTGTTCAGTGTTTCGAAATATGCTATTTAACACATGAATCCAACAGGAAATTCGTGAAGTTCATTGCATTTTCTTCAAATGCCTAAAAGTGACCATCTTTAATTTTGTACTACTTAAGTTTGGAATTCCCTTTTAGTATGAAACTATCGGATAAAGTATGGCAGACCTGTGACTATTTTACTTCAAGATGAGGCTACACTCAGTATATTAAATATTTGTGCCTGCTACACTAAAAGAAACCAAGAAGACCAGTGATGCACTGCTCAGCTAATTAGGTATCTCCATGTTCATGTCTTCTTTTAGGCCAGATTTTAATAAGCGGTCAAATATTTTTTCTTTCTTAAATGATGTCAGAGAATAAAGAAACATGTTAAAACAGGAAGTTCAACTCACTGGAAAAAGAAAGTAAAGAAAATAGACCAAACGAATTGGTCAGAGGCCAACAAGAACTTGTATCGTATGAAGTAAGTGGGGAGATAATACTTGACAACATAATAATACCATCCTAATAAGATTTACTTTTACATACGGCAAAGCTAGAAAATGATTAAATTTTGAATGACATTTTTATAATAGGCTTGCTGTTGTACGAAGGGAGGCAGCAAAGATATGGCCAGGCAACGAGAAAGTTTACTTCAAGCAAAATCAGTAACCCTTTAAAATTGGAGGAACTCACATCAAAATTGACAGAAACCTGCACAATGTCTTACATTGGTTTTGGACGAGGTAAATTTTGTAGCTGTATTCAATTGTGCTAGTAATGGAAGTAATGGGACTTGTGGTGGTAAAGTACATGAATAAATTTCTCTCGACACTACATACAACAGATGTAAGACGATGGAACTTGCTCTCTTTTGGAACTTCTAATCTTACAATTCTCTAGGTTTGAACTTTATATTTGCTAGTATTAAGACTTCCTGAAGATTTTTCCTTTCTTTTTTTTCCAGAAGCCATTCGTTCCCACATTATACAATGGGGGAATGAAAAAAACGCAGACTAGCAGATGGATATGACTTTGAGGTGTAGTGTATGCTTAAATGATACCTTATTCATATGATATGGTTGTTATGCCTGTGTACAGGCTTTAAAGGGAGGACCTTGAAGGCAAAAATATACATATACATACACATATATATACCTGATGTTTTGAAAACCAGGTCCAAACAGCCCAATAACAGCTGGTGCCTAATAGAGTCATGTAAGCAGTGCTTACCAAGTTCCGCACTCCACACTTCATCTGGTGCAAAAAGGAAATGACACTAGAATCTCTGGGCCACCTGTGGATGAATTCAGGCTTAACTGTCATCATATCAGATAAAAGCTCTTTGCAAGCATAACTTAATGACAGCAAACTAAAGTGCGTTGAAATCTCCCCCTGCCCCAGGGGTCAGGTACCACTCCGCACATATTAGTACAAATTGATATATCAAAAAAATGTTGAAAAAAATATCGAGTGTTTAGAGTTCGAGAGCGATCGTCGTCACTATAAATTTTTCTGGAATAACAGAGATGAGAAACTTTTATTAATTTACCTTGTTAAAGTGAACTCTCAACTAAGTAAAACATATTACGGAATTTCGTTCCCTTGAGTAAGTTGCACTACAACAGTATTTACTTATTAAAATTACGTAAATCGATACAGCAGGAAATCACCCAGACCACATGACTGAATAAAAACAATCTCGCTTCAGAACCTCTCAAAAGTTAAAGACGGCAAATAAATAGCATAATGGGTGCCATTCTGGATATGAATATTTCATGACAGACTTATGGATGAATACTTACCACTATAAACGTTTTTGTAGACTTCTGACCTCTCTCCATCTTTTGCTTACTGCTTACTTGTACATTCGGCTATTCTGCGAAAAACTTGTTTTGTTCTTACTATTGAGCCTCTCAAGAGGTTCCTGTTTGGTGTTTTCTGGGAGATGGAATGATAAAACTAAAAAATCTGAACAAATTTATCTCTGGCCCACCCTGGACCCAAAAAACAACAAACTGGTCTGTATCAAAAATGAATGCGTTCCCAGAGAGACTGCATAGCAACGAAAAAGAGTTTCTCTTGGAGTTACTACACCCTGACCAAATGGAACACGAACCCCGTGTTAACCACAGATTCCCGTGCTTTTGAATAAATTTAAGGCCCATGTGAAGTTTCTGTGGGAAAATATTCATTGGCACTTGTATGTAGCCTATCTTGCCATCAAGGAGCAGAGATGTCCTTCGTAAACGTCCGCAGGGTAATGCTTAAGCACAAAAGAGGGGCTAGATGTCCACTTCTAGTTAAATTTTTGTCTTCTTGTGTGGAGCAAAGCCCAGGTAACTTTGTGTCCATGGCCGAGATTTTCGAGGCCTACGAAAGCGCGGTTAGAGTGTGGACAGACAACAACAGTGTTAGTGGCCAAACAAAGTTTTTAATGAAGAGAAACAGTTTTAACAGAGTAAGTATTTTGCAGCGATCATTGCTTTAAAATTTGCTTCGTTCATAGGTCTGTGATTCTATGTTTCAAACAAGAGTGAAGAGAATGAAATAGATATTTTTTTGAACGAATGAATGAATGAATCACGTCAAAGATCAGAATATTTAGCTATAGAAAGAAACTAATTGGGGACACTATTTGGACATTTAACGCGTTTTTTTTTACAGCAACCGAAAAACGCCATTTCGACACACAGTCAACTTAATGGATGGCAAGCGAGGACAGAGATGAGCAACCACGTTCACGGATACCAAGGACTTAAACTCCGCCGCGCTCGTCGGACTCGCCCAGGATATGAATTTGGTGGGCGTTACACCCAACAATGGGTTCAAAATTACATAGCCGCAAATCCTCCACTATTACCCCTGATAGAGGTGAGTTTTATTTTACCAACCAAAGCAAAAGATTTTTCAAGGTTTTTTTTTTTTAACAGCGATAACTATTTACTACATGTACCATACAAACCAAGGAGGCAATACCATATATAATTTACTTGCGAATGATATGAGATCACTTTTCCAACATAATCCGAAGTATTCCGAAGATGAGTAACAACCACTGGAAGGCTTCTGAATATCACGGGAGGCCATCTGATTTTTTTTCAACAAAGATTGGCCAAGTTTGCCTGAATGCAACCGAAAATTTAGAATATTTCCCAAGGTTACAGAGAAACATCCAAAGAATATCAAAAGTCACGAAAGCTATTCCGAAGATTTCTAAACGAAGCTAAGGCTGTATGCGAAGTTTCCCGAGTCAAACAAGGTTTTTTTAATGTTTTTACTAACATGTTTTGTCATCTTCCTGAATATTTATCCCATTCTTTCATTTTACAGATCCATGTTTCCAGTGACCCTAGAGGGGCAGGTCGCTGTGCGTTTGCAAACCGCGACATCGAAAGGGGCGAAATAGTGGTAGAATATCAAGGGGAGCATGTTTCATTGGTAGAAGTGGCCATGCGCGAGGAGAAATACGCCAGGGAGGGCAAAATTTGCACCCTGAGGGTCATTGAAAGTGGAGGCCACCAAATTGCGTAAGTACCTTGTTTGATGTAAGATCTTCAAAAGGCGGTTCATTAACAGAGCTATCTCAACAACCATTGCGACCCTTAGTATAATTAATGGTAACTTGACAAATGAAACGAGTTTGATCAATTTGTCTATATGAGTCAAGACTAATTAAACCTATAGCCACAGCTGAAATACAAGTATACACGATTTAATAATGCGCATTATTTGTTTTATATTTTGTTTTTAGGATCGATCCCTACCAAGGAAATGAAGAAACCGGGCCGACTTGGGGGCACTGATCAACCACTCTCGAAACCACGCAAATTTGAGACCCTTTGTAGCGTTAAAAAATTCAGGAAGACCAAGAGTGTTTCTGGTTGCCTTGCATGATATTCCCGAAACCGTAGAGTTCCTATGGAACTACAACGATACGGATTGGGAATGTCATGCAGACAGTCAAACTATTCCCTCTCAAGCCCTTTAAGGCCTGGATCAAGAATTTAATGGGAAACAGCAGAACCCGAGTAGTCAGGTGGGTTATGGTTATCCTGAATTGTTTTACTAAGCTGACATGTATATTTTCTTCTGCTAGAAACTAAATTGGAGTCCTTTCTTACATGTCGGTGAAATCGAATTGGCATAGACTTCCACTCTTGTTGGTCAATAACGCAGGTTTTTTTAAATTATCTACCTTTGTTATGTTTAGAATGGAGTGTACTTGATTTCGTATTAAAGAGTGGTGTAGGTTTTTGGGGGAAATTAGTGACCTTCGACCATCTCGAAACGAGGGATACGCTAATTCCAAACGTTACAGGACCGAAATGGTTGACCTGCTTCTTTGTCAACCACCACCAATTCCTCAAATGTTGGGTACACTTGAAAATGTTGATGAGGTTAAGTAGGCAGAACTGCTATATTTTGTTCCACTGACATTTTCATGAATCAACTATTTGCTATGATCCAGACCTTAATGTGCTTGAACTCTAATTAACAATTACATTATGAGCTCGAGATTTCTACGAGTTGATAGTTGATGAGGCCGTAGGCCAAATCAAATATCACCTCTTAGTATAAATCTACTAGCGTTCTATCATGAATACCATTCTCTGATTGGCTACGCTTCTCACTAGCTACTTTGTGATCGATAGATGAGTGGCGTAGCAGTGTGCCCTTGTCAACAAATTGACGGCCACTTCTTTCGAAGTGTCTGCGAGGAGGATTTCGATAAGAGATTTTTTGAAATTTCGAGCTCGTAATCTGATTGTTAAATAGAAATTGATGGCAAGTAATTTAATTATTTTAGTAGAATTCTAACTGAAATTTCTTTCAAGTAACAGTTCTAATTATTTCTGGTCTTAGTGTTAAACTTCACGCTTTAGGGAATTCGCATGGACTGAATTAATTGTCAGTTTGACATTTGCAGTTGTGTACGCATGCTTATCAGTATCTTTCAAACATTTCGACCTTTTTTAATTCAAGAAACCGCATGTAAATGCCCTCCTTTTAGTCTTCTCAGGAATTTTGTTTATCCGTTTGTTTCTGAGTGCTCTTTGAAAACTTCGTAGAATCAAGGAAACGTTGCAATGTTGTTGACCACACCAAGCTACTGCACACTAATGCATGATAGTGTGCAGTGGCTCAGCCAATCAGATTACAGCATTTTCATTAGTATAGTAGTAGAATTCTACTAAAGAATCTTAGGGTATGACTTGAACCAGAGTATTGGACTAATTTGTGACCCTTCTCTACACCGTAATTTATAGGCCTGGTTCATGCCTTAATTTTCGTGAGTAAAAATTGTCCCCACCCCCTTCAAACAAAGTGTAACTTTATACACATTTATATGGAAACGTTTCATTGCATCTAACTAATTAGCAAGTGTGCAAATGCATTTTCCGGATTCTGATGTAATGCCTCTCATCCTGAACTGCATCCCTTTCAATTTCTTACGAATTATTTAAATACTTAGCCACCTACTAATAGCAAAAACGAAGTTACTGTTATATAGTTGTATACTGTTATATATACTGTTTCATATAGATAATGGTGAACAGAGCGTTGTCAGGAAAAGAGTTAAACTAATTAGTAGATATTTTTTATTAAAATACACCTGATAATAAACCTTGCATTTGGCTTGACTGATTTTTTTCTGACTGATCATGGCCTGCAGTGGGCCAGCTAAAACCACTAACCCCACATGAGTTATTCGTGAGCAAGAGTTATGTTTCTCTTGTCTCAAACTTTTGACACAGAGGCAATCTCGTTCCCAAAGTCTTTGTTCCCCTCGACCAGCGGTCAGAAAACAAGAGCTCTGGAAGTAACCATTTTGAAATAACCGAATTCTGCCCATCCTTTTTTACTGTGCAGTCTGCATCCATGGCGCAGGCCTGAAATGGTTGCTCCCAGAGCTCTTATTTTCCGATCGCTGGTCAAGGGGATGACCAAGACTCTGGGAACGAGATTGACACAGAGGCTAAATACCTATCATTGTTACTTATTTCGTCGGGTCCTATTTACTTGAAAGTGGAATCGAGTGGGTAAATTTCGCGAGTCTGAAATATTATCCATTTGTTATAAAAAAAGTCGTCATTGTAGCTAACTAGATATTTTAGAAAATTTCAACAAATGGCAATCCGTATTAGCAAACAGGTACTCAGAATCGTAGGCAATCGCGAAAACTGCTCAAATTTAACCCAACGAAAGGAGGAAACAGTACTGAAGGTGTCAACATTATAGATAAATGATAAATCCTTCTAAAAAAATGGAATTCAATTGGAAATCATCTTCAATAACCAATAACCAAAAACGCAATTTTTTACCCGCCATTACCATGGAAGCGTTTGTCACTTTAACTGTGATATGCAATCCAATTGTGTTTGGTTTCGCTGGTAGTGTGGTAAAAGTTGAATTTAAAACTCACGATTTGGAATGATACTACTTTTCTTTGGATCTGAATTTCTAAGTTAGCACCCTACGGACATTATACGACCAAGAAAATTACTTCATTGTGATTGGCTAAGAGCAGGCTAATTTGTCGTTAATTCTTAATTTGCACTGCAGTACAAATCAACGCGTGGGCGTTCGCAATTTTCTCAGTCATATAATAAATAAGTAATTGTATGAGAGCTTGAGCAATTAAGGACTTACACTACTCCTGATATTGGAAAATTCTTTCAAATTGCACTCGCCTAAAGGCTTGTGCAATTTTGAGAGTTTTCAAATATAAGGAGTAGTGTAAATTTTATGAATGCACTCGCATTCATACGATTACCTATACTAACACTAACTTCATTCTTCTGGGGTAAATGTTTCAGTCGTCATTGTCTTCCATGTCTTGATCAGAGCTTGCTGGTAATGAGGCGTAGAAACGTTTTGCAGTTTCAGATAAATATTTCTGAGCTAGCTTTATACAGTCTTGCTTAACATCATCACGAATGGGTTTCTTTTCTAGTCTCACTGGAACCAAATGTTCAGCCGTATTCAATTCCACGCCTTGCTTTTTCTTCAGAAACGAGACAATTCTCGGCTTTTCTTTTGTATCCATTGTAAACCTTATAAGTGGGGTTTCCGGGTGCTAGCTTAGTTGTAAGTTCTCATCCTGATCGGTTATTTCTCCAGAACCAAAATTGATAAATGTGATCTTCCTTACTTGGAATTTCTCGCATTCAATGTCCTCGCTTCTAGCAACGCACTTCATTCTTAGAAAGCTTTTATAGTTCATAATCCAATCCAAATTCACCCAGTAACTTTTAACGTTATTTAAGCGGCTGTTTCGTAGTGTCGTTTCCCACTCCTGTGGAGTTTCAATTTTTTCTTTGGTGTTAAAGAATTGCTGAATACAGCCAAATGAGTGTCCCTCCAGTGGGAATTTAACCCTAGATATGCCGTACTTTCGCAGGGGGTATACCAATTTTGCCACAACAAATTAGGCTATGTGGTATGCAGGCAGGAAAAATGTTATAACTCTGCAACCAGCCAGCCAATTTTAACAAACAAGGTATCATTTTAATTGTCAACAAATTTCCTTTCTGTTTATGAAATAAATTATAAACAAACAGACAGTTTCCATGGTAACCTGGTTGCCATAGCAACAACAAATACGTTTGTATAAGAAAAACAAAAAGTTGTGCCTCTATTGTGAGCTACAAGAGTTGAGGCTACAAAACTAAACAATGCATCATCTATAAGTTCTTCAAATGGGAAAGGTTGAAAACACTTGAAATATGGAAAAATTACAATATAGTAAAAAAACGTTTTTTTTATCATGTGAACAATGACAGGAGAAATATGCAAATTAGCTGCATCCATAGAATGTCTATCTTTTGATCCTGAATATCAACATGGTTTGTACACCAAACATTTTCTAACTGCAGCTTGAACTGGAAAGTTTTAAATAAAGTTCACTACATGATGCTAACCCTCTTTTTCCAAATACAGCTGAGAGGACTAGGCATTGAAGTGGCTCATGGCATGCACCGGTCGAGGGGACTACACTATCACTTTGACAAATAACAGTGAAAAGTAGTTCATTATGACAGCCCATTAAAAATTGAATTTCAAAAGTAGTTGTCTGTTTATTTTCTCTTTTTTGTAGCATGGTCCAGCTGATCAAAACATTTCAGGTGAACCCCAATGCCACAACCTTCACACTGAGTACGGCTTCTTTTTCTTCCACCAGGGGTTGAGCGGTCAGAGCAAACAATGCAGTCCTTCTCTTTTTTCCAGGGAGGAGGACAGCTCTATGAACAAGGTTTGCTTGTCTCACTGGGATTGGGATAGCCACTGGTTGATCTTCAGGTGTAGCACACAACTCCTCCACCAAATTACACATAAATCTGAAACGTGTGAGCTTCCGTCGGGCAGAGGTGTTTTGCTCATACAATATGTATGAACAAAATGCCATTCTGTCGATGATGGAAAAGAAGCACTTTTTCCAAAATTTATGAAATGGCCGTTCTCCAGCAACATGATCGACCATTTGATCTAGGAGATCTACTCCTCCCATGTTCTGACTGTAAAGGGAGACTGTTTTTGGCAACTCCTTGATCTGGCCATTGCGACGGGTGTGGTTGATCATGTGAGCACCACTCCCTGTCGTTAGCATAAGACAGGGGTTCTTCTGTGACTTCTTTTCTTTCCATGATAATGCAAGCAAGGGGCCTTTTCTCGCATAAAAACATTCTCCCACTTTGGGTCTGGCTGACTTCAACATCACAGGGACACCTTTTCTGTTAGACCTCAGTGTGCCTGTTAGAAGAGTCTTCTGAGTGTACAGAAATTCAGCCAGAGTAGGGCTTGTATAGAAGTTGTCTACGTATAGATGACAACCTTTGTTGAGCAAACTGGCTTCTAACATCAGCTCTCTCACAACATCATAAGAATGGCCAAATTGAGAGGCAGGCTGACTGCGTTTCTTTCCACAGTAGACCATTGTATGCAGGGGATAACCCAAAGAGGATTCGGTTACAGCATACAGTTTCACTCCCCACTTATGGTGGTGCTTATTTGGTATGTACTGTATTAGTTCAGTTCTGTTTTTCAATCCTATCAGACTTTCATCAATAGAGATCAATTGCTTTGGAATATAGTGTTTCTTGCATGCACAGTTTAGAGCATCAAGAACTAACCTGAACTTGTGTAATGGGTCGTAAAGTGCATTGTCCTTCTTTGCTTCTGGTCGTGTATTGTCAAAACAATGGAGGTACTTTGAGATCAATTGAAAATTATTTCTGGACATAACATTGCCAAAATAAGGTGTAGAAAGGCAGGAAAACTTAGTGTTCCAATACATTGTTGTGTCCTTCTTCTTTACAAGCCCCATGAGCAGTGTTAAACCCAGATACTTCTTCAAAGCAGAAACACCGAAATTGCAAGTGTCCCAGCCTGACTCCCTGCTTCTCCTTCGCTGATCTTGTTCACCTCTCATTTGTTGTTCTGCATATCGGCGTGTTTCTGCAACAATCTTGTTCAGAATTTCTTGTGTAAGGAACAAGCAGAAATAGATCAATGGACTTGATTCTGGAGGGGGCATATTTTCCACTCCGGGATCACGAACAACAAAGTTGATTTCGCCAGGATCATCCTCCGGTGGATAAACACGTGTCCAAAGTGCAGCTCTTTCAGGGCTATTATTCAACTCGTCATCACTACTTTCTTCGGATTCTGAACTATTGCTGCTTTCTTCCAAGTAAATTTCATCGCTGTCAGACGTTTCACAACCTTGTTCATACTCTGAGTCTGTCTGAGTCTTCTGAAGAAATCACTGGTGAACCCTCGCGGGTCGCCATGTTGTTTTCACGCACGCTTCGAAACCTCCGGAAAAATGTCGGAAAACAGGTGATCGTTGTCACGACTGCCCTCGAGCAATGGCCGACAAAACGAAAATATATTCTTTTCCTTTATTGGTCATTATAAGACAATATTTTAATAGTTGACCAATCACAGCTGCGTTTAGAACAAAAGGCCGATTAGATCGGCCGCGGCAAATCTAGGTGTTTATCGATGGGCCGATTAAATCGGCCCACGGCATATCTAGGGTTAAGGTCCACTCTTAGAAACTCTCCCTTTCTAACAATATGGTCTAGATAAAAAAATAAGTAGGATTCTTTAAACTGAGCCGGCGAGTTACCTGCCCACAGTATAAGCTGATGGAATTTACCGTATTTTTCCTGAAGGCTTTTCAGAAGATAGTTCAGCAGAGATATTACCTCATTTGGACCGCTTCCTCCAATAGATTCATCATAGAAGAAACAATGAATGATGTCCTCATTGGCACAATAGATCCCGAAAAGGTTAGTTAACTTTTGGTGTCCATAAGCACCTATGGTAATCAATTTCGAGAGTTAACACCCTCGGTAACATATTTCAGGCAGGATTTATTATTTATCTTGTTGACTTGTTCAGTTGGCCTTGCACGACAATTCGCATGCTACGCAAAATGCATAACTGAAAGAGCCCGCATGCGATGTTGCGCACGTAATAACTTCGAGCATAAACTTTAGTAGCTTTTGTCGACGGTAAGTCCGCTCGGTCGGATATAGAGATCAGCTCAACCATATACCCGACTTGTGTGCTTAGAGGACAAAGGGCAAAGCTATTTAGCAATGCTGGTTACGCTGCAAAATTGCAGAAAAATGCTTTGAAATCTTACTTTCATGTACTTTTGCATCAGACCAAATAAAGGAAGAGAGCAACAAAATTTTCTTTTTGATTTCTTTGGAACAACTTTGAGAAACACTTATAGAAATTGCGGGAAACTTTTTGGGAAATCTTGAGCAACTTGTGGAAAGCCCTAGCTACACTATACAAAACGCATAACTGTAAGAACATGCACGCGACAGTGCGCGCGTAATAACTTCGGGCGTGAACGTAACTTCAGTAGCTTTTGTCAACGTAAAGTCCGTTCGGTCGGGTATAGAGATTAGCTCAATCATATACCTGACTTGTGTGCTTAGACAGACCTTAGAGTACCTATAGATTGATTTTTAACGTGTTGCATCCTACTCATCAAGTAAATGTAGAGTGCAGAGGCACAGATGATATTGATTTCCACCTACTTGTGTACAAATTTGATGCGGCAAAACCATGGCAACATATTAAGGAAGGTCATCCCGTTGCAAGTTCAGTGGAAAGAGGGAGAAGAAAATCGAACTCTAACAAGTTAAAAAGGGTCTACCTGCCAAAGAAAAAAGCGTGGACAAGACGTAAAAATGGAGCTTTTAAAGACTTGTACCAGTTGGAATTCACATGCTGCGACAGTGGTTGTCTCTTAAAAGAAGGCTTGTACAATATTAGAAGCATTGCACAACAGCAAAGAAACTTGCTATACCAGAACTGTTATAATGAACTACCTTTTGTCAAAGCTCATGGAATTGAAACTGACAGTCAGTGGCATGCGGAAAATTTCGTATCATGTACAATCGCTCAGAAAAGTTTGCAAGACTGCGTTCCGGAAAGTATACGGCATTTCTAAGAGCAAAATTGAAGTTTTGCTTAAAAAGATCGACCAAGACGGGTTGTTCATAGAACCAGACAAAAGGGGAAAGAAGACTCCTCGGAAACTTCTACCCGAAGCGAGAGATGCTGTCATGGACTTCATATTATCTTACGAGGCTACAGAATCACACTATCGGAGAGCAAGAAGTGGGTGCAAGAAATATTTTGATTCTAACATTTCGATGCGCCAAATGTGGTCTGAATTCGTCTGTGAACACCCTAATTTAACAACAACCAGCTTAAAAAACAAAAATAGTGGACCTGTAATTAGTTTTTCAACTTTTAGAAATATATTTAACAGGGAACTGACAGACGTTCTAAGTTTTAGAAAGTCTAGGGTTGATACTTGTCAAGAGTGTGACAAATGTAAGAACAGGCTTGACAACCTACGATCGTTGAAAAATCAATCTAGCAAGCAAGACAACGAAATTCGTGACCTGATAACTCGTCGGAGCCTACACCTTTGAGAAAGTGAGGTCAGATTTGCGTCCTTGAGATATGATGTCACAGTTCTAGCTGAAAAAGTGTATTGAATGTAGTGAGATAGCTCGGATGAGGAGTTTATCAGAGCTCACAAAATAAACAGGAACAAAAAAATGTAGATTGTTGTATTGTTCAGTTTTTTCCCAAAAATAACCAGAAACTGAAAATGTTTGAAATTTATTACAAAACCGATCGGATCTCGGTGAAAAATGGGTAAGGGCTCTTTTTGACTGGATATGTTGTATATGAGCACACTGACAAGACTCAACATCTGAGACGTTGTCAGATGTGATACTGTCAAACAAACCACAACTCTTTAAACAATGTGTGGCCATAAATTTACTTTGACTTTTATCCAGAATGCCCCGGGGGGTAATGGCCGGACGTCCATAAATTACTTACAAGTAATTAGTCAACAAGAATTGCAAGCTTGGTTAAGAGGGGATTTATTACGCAACTGAAAATGTTCAGAAAAATGCCACGATCACAAACTGGGGAGACATTGCAAACTTCAAACGTGCAATTCTGACCGGAAGCCGACTAGTCGCATACGCGCGCCTGATGTTAAACAAAACAGAAGGGAAAGAGAGTTGGAAACAAAATAAAAGGAGTGTCTCGTGTGATCAAAGCAAGTTCTTTCAGAAATGCTATTAACACTAACAAAAATCTTTAACAGTGATCGTGCAGGATCATCCTGGACACTGCCCGGTCCAATATTTCAAGAATATTGTGCCAGCAATGAAGCAATCTGATTGACTGATTTGACTTCCTAGCCCTCTAAATTAACTTGGGGGTGAAATATAAACTAACCATGTAGCGCTTTCTCTTGGTATACATTGGAATATCCCACTTGTATTCACTTGGTATATATACCAAGAAAATACAAGCGACAATAGAGAAAGCGCTGCATAAGTGTTGCGTGGGAAAGGATACCCCTTATTCCCTCCCCATTTACACCTGGTATGCAGGATATGAATGAACGAATGAATGAATGCTTTATTTAACGTGGATATACGCTTAGCTTGAGAGCTAGTTTACAGGTGTTCAATCTAATAACTAATGAGAACCTAACAACTAAACAACGATAATATCACAATTCATCAGGTGAAAATCAAATTAAATACTGATTAAAACTATTCAAAACTATTATTACAATATTACCGCCGCAGTCAGCGTTGATCCTAGCAGTATGCAGGACACCTATCATATATGAACGTAGTTAAATGACTTTGCTCTCCATGAGTTCTCATAGTTCAGTGGATAGAGCGCCCGCCCAGTGTTCAGGAGGTCATGGGTTCGATTCCTGTCCAGGACTCAGAATTTTTCTTTGTCCCACGCTCGTGTCATGTTGATTAATTCACCTTCACAATATCAACTTGTTATTACGCTTAACAAATGAACTTAGAATGATTTTCTTTCTAGAACTCTTTCTTGTAATTAAAATAATCAAAGAAAGAACGACAGCTTGAAAAGACATAGCAGTAACACCCGGGGGGAGGGGGGTACTTTAGGAACTTCTGAACTCCAGGTAAATTGCTTCTAATTGGCATTTTCAAATAACGAAATTTCTAAAGTGATGCCTTTCAAAATATTAAAGTTAAAAGTGGTCCATTGTGTTTTTCTTTTTTCAGCCAAATGCTCTAAGATAGCCATCTATGGTTTGTTGGAAACTAATTATGTATACCAGGAAGACCTGAGCTGAATATAAAACCATTGAAAGATTCTCAAGTAGCTGTTTTGCGATGGGCAAAGCAATCAAATTTTCAGAAAATTCAGCACAACCAGAAGTACATTTTGAGCTCAATCGGGGCGAAATTGTTTTTTGCAAATCTCTTCCAAAAAGGCTGCATGGTCAGTTTGTTTTCTAGCTAGGGCCAATCTATGGACAAAAAATGAGCAAAATCGATTTTTCGACTTATGCTGTCGTTTAGTCCATATTTAAGGACAGTGGCTCTTAAGTCCCTGGAAGATGAAATTGAAAATAAGCTACAAGAAGTTAAAAAGTCACTGAAAAGCAACTGGTGATGTTCTGCACTATCTCTATACCCAAAACATAGGTTTTGACACAAACATTTTGCTTGGTTTGAGGTAAATTGTCATCAAACAGTCCTCAAAATTTCTAAGAAGGGTCTTTGAAAGACCTTGAAAAATCCTTGAATTTTTTGCCTGAAAATCTGTATGAACCCTGTGTTATGCTCTATGCAAATGTTATTCTTGCTGAATGTTCATCTTGCAAAATGACTCAACTGCTTTGTTCCCACCCACCGCAAGGCACTTGAAGCTTGGAGATAAAGCAGAAAAAAGTGGAAGCTGTCCTTCTATATAAACATTTTAAACCTGTTTCTAAACATCTTGGAAGTTTTCTGACTTTCTTGACTTGGCAAAGGAAAGTCTACAAATCCACGAAGTAAGGGAGAAAATAGTACTGAACAGACATTCGATATCTGTCCTTGCAAAAAAACCTGTATTAGTTCAGTTATTTACATGATCTATAGCATCATAATACGCTTGCTCTTTTCCCAAACTGTTTGAGTTGAACATGTTATCGTTAATATAAGTGAGAAATGCAAACTTCTGCAAATGACACTGATATCCACCTTGTTTTTTATAGTAAAGGGGGAAAATCTCAACAGAGATTCAGTAAGGGTCATTTGCATAAACCTGTCTTAGTAGTGTATGATTTACTTCATGTTTCCTCTTTGAGCTTGGTTCGTTCATTAGTGTACGTGAAATTTACAATTTAGTCTACAAACACTATCTTAAGATGCTCGTTCTCCCCCCTCCCCAGTTCATTGATTTCAATTTGTTAGTGTTGGTATAAATAATTGCAAATAAATGGACTTGACTGAGCTTAAAGTGCTGCGGTAAATGCTGCTATTTGCACCAGTTCACCAGTCCCTTACTAAGTGAGTATAAATAAGAGCTCCACATCTCATTTCAGCTCAGTTTGCATAAGAATCCTTTGCTTTGTAACCTCATGTGTCATACCCTATACCGGATGGTCAACTTCTCATCTATGCTGCTTGCATGGTTCGACTCCTTCAATTGAACTAACTGCATGCAGCAGTTTATGGAGATCCAAATCCGGCACCCTTACTGGTGCAACTAAACTTTTCGTTGTGATTTATTGGTATCTCATTTTTAAGCCAGCTTGTAGTGGACAAGGACAAGGGAGGCACGGTGGCCTCGTGGTTAATGTACTTGTTTCCTGATCGAGTGGTCTGGGTTAGAGCCCTGCCAGGGACATTGTGTTGTGTTCTTACCCAAAACACTTTACTCTTACAGTACTTCTCTCCACCCAATTGCATAAATGGGTACCAGCAAACTTAATGGTGGGGGTAACCCTGCAATGGACTAGCATCCCATCCAGGGGGGAGTAGAAATACTCCTAGTTGCTTCATGCTACAGAAACCGGAGTAAGCTCTGGCCTGCTGGGCCACTTGGCTCGTATGCAAAATTTTCCTTGTGGTGGAAAAGCAAGATGCAACATAATTCTAGATGAATTTCAAACATATTACAGTGAGTTTGAGAAAACAAAAGCCCTCTGAGAGGACATATGGTTACTGGATAGTGAATAACCACAATGGTACACGTTTTAGTTTTATTGCAAAATATTTATTTTTAAAGGCAAAATACTTGACACATGTTCAATGTGAGGATGGGAAGGCCAGGATGGGAATGGCACTGGACATGGGAAACTTTCGCTAGTCCTGTTGTGTCGCCAAAGCCAAAATGTTTTTTCGTATAGGACAGCCATGTCAATTACTCAAGCTACATGAAAGCTTTTCACAAAACCAATGACATCCTGTGGAGCTGGTAGAACTCTTATCCTATTAAGCTTAAATGATGGTAAACAGGCGACACTGAAATTATCTTTACATAAGCCTATATGAAGCAAAAATTTCTGATCTGTCAGTGTTTTAATAATAAGGAATCCAGAATTTCCATACGAAGAGATTTTGTTGACTTGGTTCAGACGGTTTTTTCCAAGCAGAGCATTTCATAATCCTGTTGAGGAATCCTGACTTGGGTGAATAGTTCAATTTCCATTTGTAATTGAAACAAGTATTTATAATGAAACAAACATTACATCTAATTCAAAGTTGTATGAAAAAATTAAAGAAACGTCAAATTGAGAATGTGCATTTATTTGCTTATACAGCAAGCTTCTTCTGACCATTGACAAATTCCCAACATCCGGCCAGCAACTATGCATTGACATATTTTACTTGCTTTCATCTGTACTCTTAGTACATTATGAACCAATAAAAAGAAATGCTCAAGGCTGAAGAAACTGAAACACCATGCCTTTTGATGTGCATATTCAGAGAGATATGGGAGAGCAAGATGATTCCTGAAGCATGGAAGACTGGACTCATTGTCAAATTACCCCAAAAGGGTGATTCAGGTGACTGCAACAACTGGAGAGGCATCACTCTCCTCCCCATTACCAGCAAGATCTTCAGCAAGATCATCCATACAAGACTAGCTGAAACACTGGATGAGTACATCAGGCAGGAACAGGCAGGTTTCTGTCCTGGACACTTGTGCTCTGACCACATTTTCACCCTGAGGCAAATTCTAGAGCAGAGCAAGGAATGGAATGCTCCCCTGTATGCCAACTTTATTGACTTTGAGAAGGTGTTTGACAGCATTTACCAAGAGTCCCTGTGGAAGATATAAAGTCACTATGGAATTCCATCAAAGCTGGTAAATGTAATCAAGATGCTTCACAGTGGCTCCAAGTCCCAGGTTATTTGCAACACAGCGCTTACAGATGCCTTCAGCGTGACCACGGGTTTGAAAGAAGGATGTATTCTCTCCCCTTTCTGTTTATCTTTGGGATTGACTGGGTTTTGAAACAAGTGACTTGTGGTGGAAGAAGAGGGATTAGACGGACATTGACCAGTGTCTTGGAAGACCTTGATTATGCAGATGATATTGCGCTGTTCGCCCATGTACACCAGGGCATGCAGGCAAACACCAGTGCCTTGGCAACTACAGCAGGGAACTTAGGCCTGAAAATCAATGTTAAGAAGACAAGGCATTTGAGAATGAGTGGCAGAACCAATGAATCCATCATGGTGAGTGGGGAAGTGGTAGATGAGGTTTATCACTTTACCTACCTGGGATCTAAGGTGTCCACCAGCAGAGATGGAGGAGAAGAGATCCTAGTCCCGATTTCACAGGCAAGTCAGGCCTTTCCCTCGCTTCAAGGCATTTGGAGATCCAAGAACATCAGCCAGAAGACAAAGATCCAATTCTTCAAAAGCAATGTCTTAAGCACTCTACTGTATGGTGCAGAATCCTGGAAGATGACCAAAACCATCAGCCACAAGCTAGAAGTCTTCCAGAACAAGTGCCTACGCAGGAACAGGACCAATCACACAGCAAGTCTGGTGAAAGAAATGGAAATGGATTGGTCATGTGCTGCGCATGCCACCAGCAGCACTACCACAAATTGCCCTCAGGTGGACCCCTGATGGCCGTAGAAAGAGAGATTTCTGGTGGGTGGTTTATCTTTGGTAGCAATTTTAAAGCCAAATGTGTCTGAAGTCAGGTGCCACTGTACCCCAAGAGCTCTCTCTGTAAGGGTGTGGTTGAAGTCCAAATCTCCGATGGACGCTGTCCTATCTGACTAAGGGACAGCTTCAACGAACTTGCACTCTTTTGACAGCCACTTGCTTAGCTGGAAACCTCCTCGTTTCCAGAGTTGTGATAGCTCACTTGACAGATGGATAGCATCTCCTTCTGAATCAATGGATTTTAAGCAATTGTCCACATAGAAGTTTTGCTCCACCATTCTTACAGCCTCACTGCTGAAATCTGCTTGATTATCTGCTGTGGTCTTCTTCAATGCAAAGTTGGCACAGATAGGGCAAGATACAGCCCCAAATAGATGGACAGTCATCATGAACTCTTCTGGCTCTAGATCCAAATTTTCATGAGGCCACCAGAGGAAACATAACACCCTGTGGTCTTCGGGGTTCACATGAACCTGGTGGAACATCGCTTCCACGTCTGACATAAATGCTACCGGATCCTGGAGGAATCTTGTCAATACTCAGACAGGGGAATTTGTAAGATCCGGCCCCTGTAAGAGTTCGTTATTGAGAGACTTGCCATGGTACTTGGTGGACCAGTCAAACACAACATGTACCTTTCCTGGTTTGGCTGGATGTTGGACGGCATGGTGGGGGAGATACCATGTCTCTCCTTGTGCTTTGGCTGGCTGGCCTTTAGTTGCATATCCCTTTTTCAAGAGGTCTTCCATGCAATCTTTGTACATGGACCTCAGCTCTGGGTCTCTTGATGGGCACTGTTTTAGCAGCTTAAGGTGATGGTCAACAACTGACCTATTGTTCTCCAAACAACGAGGGTCGTTCTTCTAGGGTAAAGCAAGCTGATAGTGGCCATTCTCCAGATTGATAGAGTCCCCCATTAACTCCATGGTGTGCTCATTGATAGCTGACAGTGATCTAGAATCACTATGCTGAGTCGTTAAATTCCATGTCGCAGTAACTGTGAAACTGTTCTTTTAGCTGCAGGTCGGCCTTTATGAAGTTAGCAGTGCGAGTCTTAGTGTTTGCAACCTTGCCTAGTAGACCATTAACCACCCAACCGAGGGTGGTTCTTGTAGCGTATGGTCCTCTATTCTAACTTGGAATAACATGCTTACGCTCAAAGATTTCTGGAGTGTTGCTGCCAATGAGCAATCTGACATTTGCATCAATATTGGGGATTTTCACTTCTGAGAGATATCGCCACTTTTCAAAAACTTGTTGGTTCGAGACACTTTCAGTAGTAACAGGCAGACTTGGTCTTGTGAATACGACTGGGAATTTGAAGAGATTCTCCTCATCCAAGTCCAGTACTTCTAAACTAACAACACAACAATTAGTTTTGCTGTTCTCCTTTCCCATAGTCTTAATGACAATGTGGTTTTCTTTCCCGACAAGTTCAGTTCCTTTGCTAGCTTCTCTGCACAGAAAGATGCATTAAAGCCATTGTCCAGAAATACGTAGGTTTGAATCATTCAGTCGGAGCCTTTGCTTTCACTTTAACTGGCAAGCTAGTGAGACCGGTTGCAGATGCTTGAATTTGTTCCTTCTGCGGATCTAGAGCTTCATTTCTTCTATCGACAAAGCCGTTGTGAACCTTCTGATTGTCCACTTGCTGTGTAGCCCCTGTACCACTGGCTCTGCTGGCTCCGGAATCGATATTAGCAGTTGGTCCATTATGCTTTGGATGCAAGAAGGAGGAGTGGTTGGTGTGGACATTGCAACCAGTTACGCATCAGAGGCTTTCTTTTGGACAAGAGTTGGAGAAGTGGCCAGGCACAAGGTAGTTATTGTAAATGTTCTTGGAGCCGACGAAATTAAATCTGCCTTTCAAAGATTTCTTCTTAAACTCATCTCAATGGGACAGCCAATGTCAGCCATTACAAAGAGGACATTTCTGGTTGTTAAGATTAACTGGTGTATGGGTTTCCTGCTGTGAGACTGTGTCGATGGCAAAGTTGGAGGCCTTAGGGGGTAGCTTGCCTCTGAACTTTGATCCTCCAGAAGGTACTGGGTTGTCCTTTGTAACATTTCCAAAGATGGTGTGGCAGCACGAGCCTTTGGGGTAACAAAATTATCAGTTTGGTTGATCCTGTCAGCAACACCACGTCACTTCAGTTTCAATCTGTATGGCAGCCTGTTAATGATCATTTTTAGGGTATCTGGATTCTCCACTTTGTTGAGATAGCCCATTTCCTTTAGAGTAATGTTGCAGCCAGTGAGCAGAATCGAGAATCACCGTAGTGCAGAGCTATCCTCTGCTTTTATGGGTGGTCCCTTTGTTAACTTGTTAACATAGGCAGTAGCAATTCGGCAGCTTTGACTGTATTGTTTCTTAAGTAAACTTCTAGCTTTCTGATATCCTTCCTCAGGTTTCATAGACAAGCAGCTGGACACTAACTCTTGTACTTCTCCGGATGCATATTGTATCAGGTAGTACAATCTTGCGCTATCACTGGTGGTTTTGATTTTGATTACGTTTTGGAAGGCTCATATGAATCCCCAGTACTCAATAGGGTCTCCGCTAAAAGTAGGCACCTCTCTAGCTGAGGCAGTGTCCAGGCAAGTGTGCTCTCTTGTTGTCACTGAAGTAACTGTTGCATCATGGAATTCTGCTGGCTTTGAGCAACTAGCAACCTTTCAAGAAACGTGTCAGGCGGGCCATAATCCTCTTTTGCAGGTTCCTCTTTAACAGTAAGCAACAAAGACAGCTTGACTACTGGCTTCAGGTCATCACATGGTCAAGTGTTGGCATTCGGATTGAGAGGTTTGCTAACTTTAGGAACTTCAGTAAAATTCTGGGGCCTATTTTCGGTCGAATCCAATGTCAGCTCGTTTTTTGGCAGTCAGGATTCTGATGAGCAACCGTTTACTACACCTTTGGAGTATATAGGCTGGTTGGCAGCTGGTTCTAAAGGTCTAGGGGCTGCCATATGATCTGCCTCTGCTTCTGTGTAGACCAACTTCTCAGCTTGCGCCTTTCCAAGTTCTGTTTGGAGTTCCAAAGGTCTTCATTGTTGGATGCTTAGGTCTTCCTTTTGGAGGGCGTGGAACCTTTCAAGGCTCACAGCTTCGGCTTGTAAAACTGCTTGTTTAGCGGCGGCCTTCATCTTAGCAGCTGAAATATAACTCGCAAAAGAACTTGCGTGGGAACCAATAGACAAACTTTTTCTCAATTAGTGAGATGACTTTGAATTGGCACAAGAACCGGCGTTGCTAATTGAATCCTCAGAATGTAACTCTTGTTGAGACTGTAGTAACCTTGTTTCAATACATGTTGACAAAATCCAATTACCGACATCGTGTGCCAAATCCGTTCCTAAGAGAACTGAGGCATCATAATAATCATTTGACTCTTTCATTTTCGTTTTGTCACGAAGTTGAGAATGATAAGCGGCATGGGCTTACTTAAACTCTTGTAAGAGTTGTTTGAATTCTTCGATTTTGTCCATTACTAGATCGTAGTTGTTAGAATTCAGCATCAACCCTTTTATTTTGTTTTGGGCCTTAGTAAGAATTCCCTTCTTAGAACTTCTGCTCCTTTTAAGTGGTAGGAGTTTTTCAGGTCAAACTCCGTCCCAGTCGAGAGTAACATTTTTTAGCCTGACTCTAGAAATAGTTGGAGGTGATTCATGTTCACTATCTGTGTTTTGTTCACTTTCTCTGTCGGCCAGAAGTGGTGTAGAATTTCAACGTGCTTGTGGAACGCGATAGCTTATTGCATAAATTGAAGTGAACAACACATGTTTCCACTGTTACATTAGCTAATGCAGCCAAAGTCTTTTTAAAGGTAGAAATCCTACGATAAATGATGAACAACGCTAAACTTTGTGTCAAATTCGAACTGATGTGACTTTCCAGGAGCGAAGCCATATGTAGACTAAGACTTAAGCCCAGGAGCTTGAAACACTCAAACGCACATTGTAATGTAATTCCAAAGAAACCAGGTCACAGTAGAATCAATCGTTATAGTGTTTATTGGAAGGAAGCAATGAATCAACAATATAGGAATCAGGATAACAAAATAGAGATGTACTTGTGATGTGAAGTCGTAGTTATGGTTGTGGTTGTGATTGTGTGGTTCGAACTAAAAGCAAAATGATACAAAAGGCTTATGCAAGCTAATACTAGCTAAGATACAAAACACAAATTAAGGATACTGATGGAACATAGATCTTGAACTATTACGACACATTTATGACTAAAGATATGTAGACTTACTTTGATCTTGCTCCCGCAAGGGTAGCAATTGAAGAAACGATGGCTTAGAACGATAGCAATGACAGCGATAGCATAAAATAGCAAGAACGTAGATGGTGCAACTAAACTGATAAAAACGAGGTGTCTCTAATTACATGATTCCAAAGGTTATATTACGAAACTTGCATTGATCACAGCAATCACAGCATGAATAGCAAAAACTTAAAGAATGTACAAAATCATTAATGAGTAATAGTTATGTCAACAAAACAAAGAACAAAACGAGTTATGAATGTAACATAAAGGTCATTGCATAATAGTTTGGCAAAAGTTGAGGGTCAGGCAAATGAAGTTTAGTAAACTGTAGACGTGGTGATTTACTCAAATATAAACTAAATGTTGAAGTCATTGAAATAATGTTTAATAAAAAGCATGAGTGTTTTGTCACGTTTAAAACTTGAGGTGCAGCTGAGTGTTTTAGACTTAATAAAGCATGAACTGCTAGTTTATTGAACGGCTTCAAAAACTTGATGTAGATCTTTACATTATTATTATTCAATTGATCAGCTCACAGATAACAGACATGACACAAATAATTATTTCAATGCATTGCAATATTTTACTTTCTTAAAATCTTACATTGAACTTCTAGTTTAAGCTGTTGTAGCTGTTTAGTTGGATTTGTTTTATAATAATAAAGTATTCTTAAATGAATTAACAATATACAGGGAAAGAGTACTCTCTTCTGATTTTCAAATTACAGTGTGGCATGAAAAAATCTATTATTTACTGAATGGAGATGAAATCAAAGACGTAAGACAGGTATAAAAAGAAAACACTACATTCCTGCATTGTTATGGAAAAGTACTATACATGAAATACCAGATAGGAATTGAACCAAGGCCTGCCAAAATTTGTTTTTAGCAGTAAATTTTGAAAAAATTCAAATCGGCTGAGTTTGTTCATGTGAAAATGCAAGAAAATGTGACACTGTTATAATATTATATCATAGCTGGGGCAGTGCGGTCACATGTAGATGGAAGTATTTTACAAAGATACTGTAGCTCTGTTTTGGTCCAAATATTCAATTCCATGATGTGACAGTGCCCCTTTAGCAACTTGGAATTAATTTGCAGAAGTCTCATCTAACTTAAAAAAAAATACTTTCTTGTGAAAATTAATTTCATACTGACTTCGAAACTTTCTCTGAGCCTGCAGGCAGCTGAGAGCAGTAAGAGGAGGCTGTATTTCTTACAGTACATTCAACACCTCTGAC
Organism: Orbicella faveolata; assembly: GCF_042242905.1. NCBI lineage: Eukaryota > Metazoa > Cnidaria > Anthozoa > Scleractinia > Merulinidae > Orbicella > Orbicella faveolata. The sequence continues at coordinate 31,275,361 of NW_028301576.1, forward strand.
TGGGACAAGAACTGTACAGTTAATAATACTACAAATCAAGTGTATTTTTTGGGAGTAAGAAGAATGCCATCTTTTGCTGTTTCCATCGTATAAGAAATTGATGTGTCCCACTCAAGCAGATAGTGCAATTTTGAGAACTTCACTCATATTTTTGTACTCAGGCTAGTTTATGTGACTTCCTATACATATACAGTTTGTAGGCAGGGCCCTTGATACATTATTGTCAGTGTGTTTTGGGGTGGACTCTTCATGAATCCCTATTCCTGCACATGAAACAAGCAACTATTGATTCTGTATTGCTACTATATTTATTAGTTGAGGAATATTGGAATTCTGTGGGAGTAATATTTAGAAAAAATGTGGACTATCTAGAGAAAATCTCTGGAATTCTTTGTGGGTAAACAGAAATTGTAGGAAATTCTTCAATAGTAAACACATACATAACATTAAGTGCATTTCTTGGGGGGAACCCATGTCTGACCAGTACATTTTAACGGATTTATTTACAGATACATATGTACAGAAACAGTGAAAAGCCATATGCATCATTCCTTGACCAAGGAGATACACTACAAATGAACACAGACTTGGATACTAAAAATATCTGTCCAAAATCAAAAACAGGCATAGCCTGTTCCAGGTCTCCTGGGCATCATCTGATGCTATTGCACAAAGAGAACAACAGAGGAGGAATAATGGTACAAATGGCAATGACAACCAGGCAAATTCCCCTTCTACTGCAGTGGGAACAGGTATAAGGACATAAACCACCAATTATCATCAGACTTTAGTGAGCACAACTGAGGTTCATGCCACACAAGCCTGAGTTTTGTTGAATGTAGCTCCTGTGACTGTCACTGCTGAGAATGACAATTCCCTTTCTACATATGCATCCCCATGCAATGGCTGCACTGACACTCTTATCGATCCCCAGCTTGCAGATCAGCTCAATCTAGAAGGAACTTTGCAACAAATTGGTATCAAGACTATTAGGAAGAGCAAGGAATTGATCGAAAGTCAACGGGTACTATTTACTCGCAGTCCCGTGGACGGATGTCGCAGAGATATTGAGGCCAATGAAGCCTATGTACTCCAACACTTAAATCAGTCAGGGCAGATTTTACCAGAGACTGTGGATGTTTCGGAGTATCCACACTTGAAAGACCTGACATTCCCAGATGTCAACATTAAGCGAGTATCGATAATCATAGGGAAAAATGTACCTGTTGCACATTAACAAGATGACGTCATGATCCCACCAGACAACAGCGATCCTCTTGGTTATTTGTTTCCGCTTAGCTGGAGTATTGCAGGCCCTTTGACTTGCAATGACAGAGGGCAAATATCAGTCATCTTTCTTTCAGTTGGTATTGAAGATCAAATTGAACCCTTCTAGAAAATTGAGGACTACAGAACCTTAGAGGCAGATGACAAACCACTGTTAATTGAGGACAAGCGAGACACAACAAGATTTGTAGATGGCTATTGTGCAGTTGGTCTCTTGTGGAAGGAAGATCAGCCACAGTTACCCAACAACTGCACTCTGGCTGAAAGATGAGTGGAGCTGCTTAGGCATCAGCTAAGAAAGCCAGGAAATGATGAAATTGCCCCAAAGTACAGAACATATCAAAAGTACATATCAAAAGGCTATGCCTATAAGTTAACCACCGAAGAAGCAGCTAAAGAGAGTTCACATTCCTGGTATTTACCCCACCATCCAGTGATGAATCCCAGCAAACCTGGAAAACTTTGTATTGTCTTTGATGCAGCAGCAGAATATGAAGGCACATTCCTCAACAAAGAGCTTTTTCAAGGCCCGAACATGACCAATAGTCTTGTTGGAGTACTGTGGCCCTTTTGCAGTGGAAAGATTGGACATACAGGTGAAATGAAAAGAGCTTTGTGTGAATGAAGCATATTAAGGATTTTTGATGTACTATGGCAGGAGAAAGTACATGTTTTTTAAATGACATACATGTTGCTATATCACTGATCTTGTAATTTGCTCGTGTAAGGTATTTAAAAAATGCTTTTAGAGGGTTTTCCAACAAAAATAGGAAAAATAGAGACCACTGTTTTTTCAAAAAAAAAGAAATGTAAATGATAAAAATATTTCAAATTTTTGCACAGCCACATGTCTTGATTATTGCATGCAGTACTTTGATACTATCAACTTTTTTCACTAGCAAACAGTCTAGCAAAAATGAGCAGAGGTTGATTGTAAACAATTTTTAGGTTTACAATGCGTTAATTCAAGAGGGTATACAAGAAAGTAGGTATACATTCTGTGGAGCAAATAGAAAAGTCCATTCCTGATAGTTCTGGGAAGAATTGGTAGATTACATTTAACTGATTGACAGTGAGTGCAGCTTTGGAGCCTTTCCCAAAATACATTGAGGTCAATGAAACAAGTTCCATCTGGAATAGCTTCTTCTCTTTCAGTGGCAGCCTGTTATATAACACAAAAATGGATGGTTCTGGTAATTTCACCTCTGTGTATATAAAATTGTAAAGTGCCCATACCTCAGTACTCCTTGTTTCTCATTTAGAGGGCAGTTTGTTTTTGTCAGTACATTTTTCAAACTCCAGTTTCCTTTTAGCGATGTAGTTTCGATATCCACGTCTCATGTGGTCCAGATTTTTTTGAGTTCCTTTTGTCCTGGGTTTCACGAGAAGACAATGACTGACATATGATGAAGACAGTGAATTACCTTTTTCTTTATTTACCAAAACAGGGTCCCATGCAACGAAAAAAGTTGCATTTCGAGCTTCCAGCAATTTTGTGAATTTTTATTGGGACAATGTTATGAAACAGAGAAGCCATGTTTGCTTCTATTTTTTCGCGTGGATGTCGCATGGATTTAAAATCTCCTGCCATACTAGTGCCCAGCTTGCGGGCGGTCTTAAAACTCTAGGGAGCCTCCTTAACAGCTCATCCCTTCTAACCTTCCGTTATGAGCTTACTTCTTTATCTTCAGAAGGAAAGAGGCATGATGCTGCAATGCTTGCTAATTCTAACCTCCTTAACGTCTTGGAGCAGTATGCTGTATCTCCAACCGGACAGACAATGTGCATATATGGGGACCCCACCTATCCTCTAAGAGTAAATCTCATGGCCCCCTTTAGAGGTGCTGCCCTAACAGCACAGCTTCAACAAATCTATGTCCAATGTACAAACGTCTGTTGAGTGGTTGTTTGGAGACACTGTTGAGTATTTCAAGTTTATGGACTTTAAGAAAAACTTTAAAATCAGTCCTAGCTCAATTGGAAAATTATATGTTTTATGTGCCCTGTTCAGGAATGCATCAACTTGCCTTTATGGGAATTTGACATCAAGCTTCTTCAAGCTAGATCCACTACACTTGAGGAATATTTGCTTGAACAAAATTTTATTTACATTTCCATGGAAAGTTCTTAACATTTAAATAATTTCAGGACAAATTTAAGATCAAGTGTAATTTCTTAAACTACCTAGAGGTTGTTTGTGCAATTCCCAAGCATCTACTACATAAGGCAAAATCCTTAGGCAGGCGAGAAAGCCTTGCAGCTGATAAAACAACCTTTCTCCTGACGCCATCATTAAATATTGATCTTTACAAAATGAAGTGCAAAGATTACAATTGGCTCTATATCAATGGTACTACCTGTACTGCCACAGGACCTAAAAAATGGGAAAAAGAACTAAAATCAGGGAATATTGGGAGGAAGGCAAAATTTAATAACATTGGAACAATATGCCATCAAAACAGATTACGAGAATTCTATTTTAAGTTACTCCATAGACTAACTGTTACTAAGAAGGAGCTGTGCATCTATGGTGTAAATGATGAAAACAGTTGCCCATACTGTAAAGAGCCAGACTCTTCTCCATACTACTGCCACTACACTCAAACGTTTTATGTTAAAGGCCCAGTTTCACCCTTAATGCATTGCGCGCCTCTCCCTTCACTAATGAATTTTGTGTAGTTGAAAATTATCTGTGAAGTGAATCACTCCATAATCCATTTCAATCCGTGGTTATTTTTCCATGTCAGTTTCTGTAATTAATGTAAATAGGTTTCTTTGTTATTATATTCTTCCTTTTCATCGATATTTCAGATAAAGTTTTTAAATAAGATGTTCAGTTCGATCATTTTGTGTGAGCATCTAGCTGTGGTGTGACTGAGATCAGTAATGGCGGATAAGGAGAGAACTGCGCACGTTGGAAGGCCCCATTTACCGGGTTCTGCTAAGTATATTCGTCTTCGCCAGTCTGTATTTAATCTTTGGAGAGAGAAGAAAGACATTCTGGGGAAGTTCACGGATAGCGAATTTGCAGAATATCTTCTACATCGAAGGTAAGCTTGCTTTACATAAGCTTTTGACTGCGTATAAAAATAAACGTTCTTGTTGTTTGGGCAATGGAACCTAAGCTTATATTGCTGCTACTGAGGTGGTAACTTATGCAAATTTGTGTTTGCATTTTGCTTTAGAGCTGATGGAGACCCTTCTCCCAGTGGGGATGAGTTACCTTCGTATGATCTTGGTAAGCATACACAACTTGTGGAAATAAGTCTTCACACCGGCGGTTACCTTTGTCTCCCTTTATCTCAGATCATAAAAAGTGTTGAAATTTGTTTTCGTTATTCTCTTCTTGTAGTTGTCTTAGCAGCCCGTATTTTTTCTTTTATAACTTGATTTATTACATTAGAACATGTTAAAAAAGCCTTGGTGTCACTGTCTTTTTCAGGCTCTATTGCACCTCTAAGTTCGACCCCTGTTCGTGTGATGCCTCGTCGGCAGCGTCCTCTTGATTCTCCAAACCTCTCAAACTCATAAGTCCATCTCTTTTTGTATTTAAGGTCATTTTGCTAAAGCTTTTTTTGTGTAAATGTTGTTGTAAAAATATGGACTAAAGAAGACTAGAGTGACTAGTCAAATAGTTTGAAGCATTATTTTTATAAGCTTACTGGTTTACTGTAAAATATGTATGGGTTATCGACCAAGTGTAAGGTCAAGATGGCTGGATACTGGCCAAGTTCTTTTTGTGTGTGTGTGTGTATGGACCAAGACAAAGTCAAGGTCCATAAACTCACAAAAAAATAAATGAGTCCAATAGCGAGCCATCTTGACCAAACAAAGAAAAAAAAAGGATTTATTATTTTGCTTTCGGTGAAATTTTTCTTGCAGGACGCAGCGGGTAGTCCTGAGCAGCCAAAATAGTTCCATCAATATTTTCATGATAGTACACAATAACAAATTTTGTGTTGTCCCTAGGAATGTTGATGGGTGTGACCTCTGTTGGTGAATGCACATCCATGCAGAGTGTTCAGTTGCAGAGAGCAAACATCTCCTTTGGCACAGTTGTTGGAAATCCCTTTTCAGTGTTGCGACAGGACGGAGACATAAATGATGGTGATGATGCTGCCTCAGTTGGTTCTGACAACTCCACAAGTCACTAATTATTTTGGGGTTGCCAAGTGCATTGTCATTGAAATATGAATGATTCATATTTGCTTGATGGTACATTATCAGTTTGGTTTCCAAAAGTTGTTTTGGATTCTGTGTTACCTATTTTCTGTCAAATATATTACATACCAAAATACTTATATTTCTTTGAGATACCGATAAACTATTGTTGTTGATGATGTTGTTTTGCTGAAAATTGTGACTTGATCTATGTTAATGTCCATTCTTACTTTCTTTGGTAGGATGCACTCTGTTATTGATCAGCTGAGATGCAGTGACACCGATTCTGATGACAGTGATGAGCTTGACAGTAGTGATGAAGATGATGGCTGTTTTGATTTAAGGGTTAATGGCGCAATGCAGAGGTGAGTACCATTATTTCTTTCTAGTTTGCTCTCTATTCAGTAGCTGTAATGAATGAGGTGCTGCTCAAAGGTACAGTAGCACAATGAGGATTCAATATTATTGTAGAAAAGTGTAGTTGCTATTCTGCTGAACTCTGTCTTATACCTAGTGTCAGTATTTTAAATTGTAAAAGAAGTTTTCATTTTTTGGGTAGTAATTAAGAGCAAATCAAAACAGCAACTGAAAATTATGAATGTAGGAATAAGGAAGGGTTTCTACATACAAGTTGCACAAGTTGATTTTTTCTTCATTTGCTTATAGTCATGAATTGGAACTTGACAATGATGATGACACCAAGTTGGTTTGTGAAGATATGGAGATAAGTGTTGAAGATGATGTGCGTACAATCACCATGGTGGAAGATGTGGTCAGTGTGTCACAGATGTCCTTACCAACTTTACAACCTGTACCTGCTGAGGAGGAAGCTGTTATTATGGATGATGTTGTACAAGCTCCCCAAGATTGTGGTATAGCCATTGAGTCAGCACCAAATGAAGAGCCATCTACTTCTAGGAAAGTTATTGACAACAGGGAGAAGCTGTTACTTGACTTAGAAAATTCATTGGCCAAACTGACTTACATCAGTAATGAATTAAAAGAATTTGCAGTTCTTCATGAAAGAAGTCGCTTCATTGTTTCAGCGGAAAAACTACTGGAGCTGGCTGGGTCTAACTGCACAGTGGAGACTGATGGGCATGTGTGCAGTGGCCCAATGACCCATGAGACCAAGACTGGGAGTGGGAATCTGGAGTTGCTCTCAAAATGTACCAATGGCCACAGCAAAAAGTGGGTGTCCTCCGAGGTGCTTACCCAAAAAAGGAATCAATCTATTTATCTAAATGATTCCTTGTCGCCTGCAGTGATTATCATCTCAGGCAACAACTACGAGAAATTCAGCCTGCTTTGTAAAGCCCTTGGCCTAAATGTGGTGGGACGAAACACATTTATGCGTTTCCAGAAGCATTGTGCTGCGCCAGTGGTGGAGGAGGTATGGATGGAAATGAATGAGATAGTGAAGAAGCTATTTGAAGAGTATGAGGATGTGTGCCTATGTGGAGATGGTCGAAATGACTCTCCAGGTCACAGTGCCCGCTACTGCGTTTACACCCTCATGGAGCAATTCACCAACATTGTAGTCAACTTTGAAGTCATAGACAAAAGAGAGACTGGAGGCAACTCCACTGGAATGGAAAAAGAGGCACTGAGAAGGTTACTGAAGAGAATGGCAACCATATTTCCATTTGACGAAACAATGACAGATGCCTCCCCAACAATCATCAAACTTGTCGGGGATTTAAAAGGTGTGTAAATCAATGATAAAATTTTGTTTGCCAAAACCTAAGTGGTTGTCTCTAGAGGAGGTCCATTTGCTGGCCTCAATTTTTCATATATACAAGTGGGATCCATAAAACCCTACCTGAGGGAAAAAAAAAAAGAAATTGTCACAAATTCTCAAAAACAATGCAACATGATTTTAGTGTATTCTTATTTGGTATATGACCCTTTTCTTCCACTAGTTAGCTTTTGCAACAGTTGATGACAACAAATCTTTATTTTGTACTCTCTCAGATTTACAAATATAAGAAGAAAAAACAAATACCAATAAATCGATTAATTAATGTCAGGTTTAATATTTTTAGATGTATGGTGAGCATGACCACTTAGACATAGCAAGAGTTATTCATGGTTTATGTAGTTTGTTCTAATGTTTATTTTTCTTTTGATGTTAACAGAAAAGTTTCCCCAACTGATGGAGCTATTCCATTCGCTTGATATATGGCACAAGGCCAAGAAGCTGAACAAAGCTCTTCATCAGCTAAGTCCAGGGAGTAGTTTTAAGAATGTTCTATTATTTCAGTTTCCATCCTTCACTTACATAGCAAGCAAACCTGGTCATACAGGACTTTGAACAGCCTCTTTTGCAAATTAAATCTGTATAGAATTGCAGGATCATGAAATGTGCTATGTATCAATTAATAATTTCAAATTTTTGCTGCATTAGGCTGCCAAGATTAAAGGCTGTGGTGAGCTGCAGGATTGGATTGACTGTATTGTAAATCATTTTTGGTTTTGCAGTCAAGATTGTAGTGGAAGTGTTGAAGAGCTGAAGGTGCTGCACTATTTCTTTTTCCTTTAGGAGTAATTGTATCTAAACTACTTTCTCTTCCATGGAGTGTCTTGAGAGGGAGAAGAGAATTGAGATTGTATTGTACATGTACATTGTAATAATTGATATCAACATCCGAATACAATGTTTGACTTAAGGCATTGAACTGCTCTCAACGACTGCTATCATAGATTGTGCAAGTTCTGTTTGTAGCATACAATTTTGTACTACATTGTTGTAATTATTCTTAATACTTTCACTTCCAAAAAAGGAAACTTGGCATGATGTACTCCATCATGTCTGTGGAGAGCACACATGGGCCACAGGGCAGTGCAAGCATGATCCTATCAATGACATGGAAAGCAACAAGAAGTACTTGGAAAAGGGGTCCAAAGCCATGACTGCACTACGCAAGATAGTGCTTGATCCAAAATGACTCAATACACTTCACTACTACGTGAGATTCAGGTACTTGCCAGGGGCTAGTGGGGGAATATGTTGAAACAGTTAGGTACGATTATCTTGGATTGTTTCCTAAATGATTGATTGGATCAGAGCAGTTTCTTGTCCATTTCAGACATACCAGCGTGTTGGAGTCATATAACAGCATGATGACAAAATATGTTCCAAAAAGAATGGCATTTGAGTAAGTAACAAAGTTAACATATTAAGATTAAATATTTCGAATTCCCTATTACATGCAAGGCTCTGCTTGTTGAGTCCCCGCGGGGTTAAACAGTGTGAGTAATGAACAAAGAAATTTGAGCAACAACTAAATAATATTGTGGTCCTTTGTTAGTTTCCCAATACAGACTTTATATTCATCTTAATTTAGTGTAGTGTGGTCTGCAAGTGTAGTCATGATTACACTGGAACCATTAACAACTTTGAGCTTGTCTGGAAATAAAATTGTTGAAAAGAAGCTGATTATTTTGCTGCACAATGTTGCTTTTATAACATTGGAGTTGTTCACTTCATTGAAGCGGTTTTCAGTTGGGTGTTGAGAGTAATCAGGCAGTTACTTTTGTTTTGGTTTCACTAGAATGGCTTATAAGTCTACTGGTAATTGTTAAGTAATTGGTTTGGTTTTGGTTTTACAACACTCAATTTAAAACCACTATAGATTCAAGTGAAACCAATTTATTGATTTAATTTGTGTGTTACAGGTAATAACTATGTCTTATCTGATCACCTTCTACTAGGTATCCTTACTTCATCATGAGAGTGACTTTGGCTGCAATTGACCACAACATGCACTTGTCAAGAAAATCAAAACTAACCAAAGCAGGAAAAGAGCAAGGCCACAGAAAATATTCAAAAAGGTTTCAAAAATTTCTTGCCAAAATTGTGAAAGAAGAAAAGTCTTTCAGTTATTTCCCGTTCCTTGTAGCAAAAATGCTGCACAGGTGCTCCATGTATGAGGGCAGTTTCACATTGCCTTCTCATAGAATAAATTAATTTGATCCAAAGCAAATTGCCCCCACTATTTGAATGAAGGAGCCCCCACCAACTGAAGAGTTGATGAAAGGACCTTCTCATTTTGAAAAGAAGGTAAAATGAGAGCATTGGAACTATGTCACAGCATGCTAAATCTTTCTACATCAGAAACTGTTTCTAAAATGTTCATGTATTTATTAAAATTTTGTACAAATGAACTAAGGGCTTTCCCTTTTACATGGAAAAGTTTGAACAAAACAATATTTCGTATTCATGGTAAGTCCTAGCAGGTGCACAAGCAGGGAAAAAGTCCCATTTCAAATGGGATTTGTTATTTTAGACATCTACAGCAAGCTGATGGACTGAATTTCTTTTAGTAATAACAAAGGAAAGCTAGCAATAGTTTTTAATTACATCAGTGTTTAACAAAAATTAATATAAATCCAGTACTTATGTGCAGAAAAAAGTAGGTTTCTTTGAATGTATAGAAATAGCAACATCAGAATAAAAATTGTCTTGATGAAGTTCATTTTCTGTTCAAGACTTTTGTGTTAATCTCCCTACTAAACAAAATGGCCATTTAAACTGTTAACAATGATATTGATGACCACAGGTATCAGGTGTCCAGTGTCCATTTTTAGTAATGCTTGGCCAGACTACCTAATTAATGATCCAGACCCAGGTAAAATTGGGCACAGAAGGGAATATGTGTTGCTGATCAGGCTGATAATATGCAGTACGCATGAGTGACAGCTGTTCACATGTCAGTTATTTCTAAATCCCATGTATCTCCCATCAGGAGAAGGGTATGCTTGTCGAATCATCCTTACTGCACAGGCAGGTAGGACGCGTCTGTTCCCTCTACCCAATTTCCCATATTTCCAGAGAGCGAACTGGCGATAGGCTGCTTTGCGGAAGCTTTCCATGGAAAAATTGAATTCATCAGCTGATATCACAACGTGCCTTTATGCACACTTCAAGAATGTCTCTATCCAAGCAAATGTTATTAAAGGTTCTATAAGAAGTGATGCACTGGCATTTCTTGCAACAGACATTTTCTTGCTCTGTTTCCATTGGTACACAAATGCGACACTGGCACCATGGAAGGTCAGTTAGAGGTGTAGGCTCTTTGGGTATGTTGTCTGCAACTAGTTGTTTAGCAAAGTCCAAACTGCCCCTGCCCATACTCAGTAATTTAACCAGCAAGTCATCCTTTGTAGGGTTGTCCAGGGATTGAATGAATTCCTAGCAAGAAATTTTAAAAATATTCTAATAAAGATAATTGAATCTACCATACAGTGAATGCCAGCCCAGTGGCTGAAATGAGTACATATATCAATTTAATTTTTTACTAGTACTTAGATAGTTTTGAGATGCATTTGTGATTCAAAGGCAATCAAGTTATTTTCACTTGCACATCATGACCCCAACAGGGCAAACAGTTCTTTGAAGTGTGGAAATATACAAAATCCCAGTGGTTTATCTGAACAAGCATTTTCTTTTCTTCCTTTTGCGCAGTTAATTTTTTTACAATAACTATCAATACCAGGTGCATTGAAAGTAATTAGTGTGATCAATTGTGTAAACGAACTTGAAATTTACAGATAGATGCCACCATTACATATCTGAGCATCGGCTGTGTAATGAAAATTTACCTGGATTTGTGCGGTGGACTGCTGAACTTCGGCCTCCAAACGTTCGGCACCATCAGGAATTATATTTTCCTGGCCTCTTTGTGCGACTGCTGCTGTTGATACCTGTCCGTAGATGAAATTACAAATAAATTAGTGCTAGAAGAATAGTTAAATTATTGTGACAGAAAATTCATTTGTAAGCTTTTGTATCATACGGCAGTCTCGTACCTGATTTTTGCACTTGGACTTGACACATTTACAAGAGTCAGCACAATTGAGGTCGGCTGCTTTGCACAGACACGTTCCTTTTCCTCTCTTCCGTGCACATTGCCTAGAACAAATACAGGTTACTCTTTCGTTTTCTCCACCCTGATAAAGAAACAATTTAGGACCTGTGATGAAATAATTATAACGTAAATACAGCGGCCACGTGAAATGGCCATTTTGAAATATCTCACCTCTGCAGTTACGCCTACATCTTCCTCGTTGTCCTCTTCATTTGAGTCCGATGCTGAGCTATAAAAATTTACAAGTGTGCTTGCGGCATCTTTTGGAAAGCTATCCATGAACCACAGATCCGGCAAACTATTGGAATACTAGTTATCAGCCAACAAAGTGAAAGATATGATCTTACAGTGGCGCGCTTCGAACCGACAAGAAACAGAGGAAACCCGCGATAAGCAAAGAGCCAATCAGAAATCATTTCGTCATTTGAAAACAATAACAAACGGCTGCAATGCCGAATGGGTGAAACTGGGCCTTTAAAGTTGTTGATTGGTTTAATGCACTCCCTTCATAAATTACAGAACGCTCTCCGAATTCCAAAATCATTCAGTAATCCACACCCCCTTTTTTCCCCAGATTTCCACTTTTCACATGTAGTTCAGCCATCTACATTGCAAACCTCTCCACTTCTTCCAACAAAGGAGATTTCATACCTCAACATTCTCGAAGAATTTTTTTCTGATAATTTTCAGGGACACAACTGTCTACAGGGCTCGAAACTGCATCTGATACGATCACATGCATTTTTCACTAAATGTTCCACAAAAAATTCTCCTCTTCAGTCACAATTTTGCATCCTCCACATAATCTGAGCTTTTTTCTGCATAAAATAGAAATACTGTTTCATATTAGCGATAAATCAGCTGCTTCCCATCCCTACAAGTACAAATTCCAAAGAGATTGATTATTCTGAGGTAGTTTTTCTCCAAATACAGCGACAAAAACACGCCATTTCAGTCATGATGAATTTTAACCTCCAGGCGTTCCAACCTACTTTAGGAGAAGAGCCTAGACACTAGTTTTTCATCATGCCATGTAATGCCTCCTTACTAAGTTACGCAAGTCCCATGAACTGGAGCGCACGCTCCGCAATCCATCAGAAGGAGGTCATTTCGAGACAACTTCCGATGATGAAATCCGATGTCGCCTGAGGTCGCCATTGTATTGCAAGCCTGTAATTGGCATTTTAGACATCCAAACCAGGACAGGAAGATAAAACCACCTTCATTTAGAAATTCATTGAAATACTGAAAGAAATGTAACATTTTCTTTTGTTCCGCAAAACTGACAAACCTCCTTTTCATGGATGGTTGATCACAGCTACAACGTTGCGAAATCACACGGCAATCTCTGAAAAGGAGGCTATTGAATCACCGGAAATGGAAAGGTTCTGGTTGATTAAATGTCAGACAAATAAAGGCGGAAAAATCGTAGTGACCCGTTTCAAAAATTCAATGTCTTTCCCCTCGTAGAGTCTCGGGACATTTTTCTATTGCATTCATTACAACAGTTATTAAGTGGTTTCGAGGACAAAATTGTTGTTTCACAAATGGCAAGGAAACTTAATCTCCAGGCAGTGAGTTTTTTGTTTCCAGTTCAGTTTTCCGAAAGGTCAGGTTTGGTAAAGGACATCAAAGCAGCAGAGTCCATTCTCAGGGAGTATGAAACCACTACAACAACCAGATTCTCCTGGTTTAAAGCGAACAAGGGGTTTGGAAACACAGGTGAGAGGTTTTCCATTTACAAAAATTGGAACACTTTCGGCAACGAAAAATGTCTTTCGGTTCGCTTTGTTTTGAATTATTTTTGCTCAACAAAACAATGGCATAGGCCTTGAGAGGATACACATGGCATGTACTGTAAGTATCCCAGACAGCTCCATACAATTCCTTATACTTTTAGCATAAGATCTAGATTGAGTGTCATCAATTAGTTATCTAGGCCAAATACTCCTAACAGCATTTTTGCGTTCCGTATGAAGAAATTGAGGTTACTGTGAAGAAAACCTCACACAATCACATAGCAGAAGGTAAAGTAAGGGCCCAGGGTGAGGATAACTTTGTACATGAAGCAATTTAGGTGACCATGCATGGTTACCAATGACTTTAAAGTGTTCTCACGCACTGCAAAAACAGAGCTTAAAATTTCGAAAGCAACGACCACTGCGAGTGGTGAACCCACACCCCATCTCTGGAAAATAATGAAACCAAGGATCAATAGTATATTTATCAGGCTAATGCATTCCTTTTTTTAATGCGGACATGGCAGCTAAGAAACACAAGGTTTTATGGGAGTATAGTGGCTTGCCTTTTGACAAGGTGCCATTTGTTGTTGTAAATCACAAGGTTTACTACTGTCAGCATGGTGTAGATAGACATCTCAGCGAGAAAAAGAGAAATCAAGCGGTGTGGGTTTTACTGACGCATTTTCATTTCATGAAAGAGAAACACCTGCTTTCTTGTTTTGGAACACTACAAAAACCTGTAGAAAGATGAGAAGACAAGTTCCATACAATCATTGCACTGAGTTCTCACAAACTTGTACGAGTGTTATAGCATTATGAACGCATGATGGAAGATTTCTGTTTAGTATCTTTTTCTCTCAACCTTTAGGGTGGTGACCACACCTATCGAAAAAATGGGGCCAGTAAACTGCTTCAAGAGTCTAGGAAACTTAATTGTCCGGCTCAAGTGCATATGAAGGAAATCATCAAATTCCCAGAGTTCAAGGTAGACAAACATAAGTTATAAAATGAAAGGAAAGAAATGAAATGAAAATCAACACCACATCCGTTCGTTTAAAACTGGTAAAAACTGAGTATTTTTTATTATTCATCAGATTTTGGAAAAGACGGAGTGGCATTGGAGGGCTCTAGAAGACAACGGTACAGCAAAGAGTGAAAGGTCGATTCATGTGCATTTCCCGTCTGTCGATGAACACGTCATGCACCCAACTGGTGACATAAGTTTTGACATTTTATTAGTTGTGATTAAACAGCCGATGCTGACGCATTTTGCCCCGGTGTCCTACAAATGGTTCTGTTGCTAGCATTCGATCTTTTTTTAATTATTTAATTATTTCTTAATTTTCTCTCTGTAGGCTGGTGGCCTTTTCCAGCACATAGGCAACAGGCTAGCGACAAAAATCCAGGAGCTGGTGTGTGCAGGGGTACGATCAGAGAGAGATATGCAGACATCTAAAGATCTTTGTCGAGCAAGAATTGTATCGGGGGAAACAAGCACCCCAGAAAATGGACCGACGCTTTTACCGTTCCAGAGGGACCATAAGAAGCCCTATTTATAAGTCAGTAATTAAAGAAAGGTACTCTAAAATTAATCAGGAAGATCTGCGAAAAAGTGGGGATTTGGAAGGTGGGATTGTGCGATGATAATTTTGAATTTCATCCATGTGCAACTTACAGCAAAGAAGAAAAGAGACCTGAGAATGGTGATGAGGGTTTTGACACTGACAGTATGGACCTTTAGCACCGAGAGTTTTCAGGACAGCGACGGCACCCGGAAGTGAAGTTTTATTTCCGTTTGATGTCGTACATTTGGCGTGAAGTTGTCTAGGCTCGGCGCTGACCTCGAAAGGCTTGTTTTCACAGTGTGTAGAAAATGTGAGTAGAACGAGTCTTTTGTCTGCTTATACTCATTTTTTTTCCTGGCCTTTTAGTTTTCGTAACTTAGGAGAGCATCTTCTCGTAATTTACTTGAAAGGCATAAAATGCATTTTATGCATCACATTTCAAAAGGACAGCTGTAGACGCAGACTGGATACGGCGGCATCTGATGATCAAGTGCAAAAATCCAAGTGAGTAAATTAAGCCACTTGGCCAAGGTTTTAGCTGCTTTGATTCTTTATTCTTATCAAAATTATGCATTATGTTTTACCTCTCGTTTCCCATTATTTCACTCTAGGCTGATGGAGTGGAGCGAACATGATGTGCTTTTTCTGAGAGAAATGCTAGCAAAAAATATTTTTGGAGCAAAGAAAGGAAGTCCCGCTTGTGGACTGGCTTGGGAAGCAATAGTTGACAGTGTGAATGAAATCCACTCTCCAAAATTCCAACTGAAGAATTAAAAAGCTGTATGAGAACAGTGGAACCTCCGAAAAAAGTTCAGCAAAAAGATGAGCGAGGAAGAGAAAGCAGGTGGGGTTTCTGTGGAAGAGTTGACAGAGAAGGAATCACTGATTGAGGAGTTAGTCAAGAGAAGATACCATACAAGCAAAGGCTAAATCGGCATCGAATCAGCAACTCAAGGACGAGACTGCAGAAGATATCAGGAAAAAAGCAATGGAGAGCCTTAAAGAGACCAAGAAACGAAATTCAGATGAAGGCGGAGCTCCTCTAAAACGTCGTAAGTTGAGACGTGCATAACCACTGGTCGACTTTTTGCGAGAGAAAGCAGCGGCTGACTGCGAAATTACACAACAGGAGTTACGTGCAAAACAACAGGAACAGGAAAGTCAACAGCAAATGATGAAAGCTATGATCCTTCAGCAGCAACAAATGAATACTGCATTTTTGAGTGTTGTGGAAAGGCTACTAAATAAGTAATCAGCTATCAGTGTCTTTATTTAACACATGTTGCTGTTGTTGTATAAGATTTAAGCTTAATGTTTACATGTATTAAAGATTGCATCTTGGACTAAATTGGAAGCCCCATGTTAACAAGTATACATACTTTGAAGAACAAATGTTTTCAATGTTTATTTTTTTTGCTTTTAAATTGATTACTGGAAATATCCCTCTAGAGTTGGCGGCTCAAGATCGAAAAACTCAGACGTCTGATTACCATATAAACAAGTTATAGCATTTCGCAGCAAAGCCCATACAAGATACATTTTTCCTACGCTGCTTAAACCTATCTTTAGACTTTTCTTGTGGTCCAAAAATTTAAAGGAATTAATTATGTCCCCGAAAAGCCATTCCATGGACACTCGCACTGCTCTCATTGCTTTATTATAATCTTCCATTTGTTGGGTTAGACTTCCCTGGCGATATGGCGCCTGAAGATGAATCCAGAGGGGATAAGCCGGATCGCCATAAATGCACACAGGTTGGCCAGCTGGGGAAAAGGCGAAGTTCCCCAGGTCGTTCAGAAGCCCAGAGTCAGCGAGCATACCCACGTCTTCTTTTCCTTCCTCTGAAACAAAAGCTCATAAAAATATCTTAGATTTCGGAAACCCATATGAATAACATGGTAATTAACCTTATTAATATTCAGTGAAAATATTTAAGTTCTTACTTACTGGCTGAAAGATGTTTCCTATAAGTCCATTCGGTAAGGCAGTGGACTGAAATTTTAGTCTATGAACCCGTTTGTGTCCATTATACAAAATCCTCCATCCCTTCCCAGGTCTAGAGATTGGTCGAGCTGTCCCATCCATGAACTGAAGCAGTTATTTAGAGGAGATCCTTTCCTTGAGATGGCTTCAGCATACTGTTGAAGAGCAAGTGAGCTTAGTACATCTCTATTCCACTCTGTTACGAGATGACAGTGGTTGTCATAAATAAAATCCATGACTTCATTTGTAGTCAAACTCAAAACAGAAACTGGTCTTAGAAAACGTTGAATCATATCGCTGAATCTGCAGGGATAACTTGTTTGTCTCAGCAGCACACACAGTCCCTCCAAACCATCACAAATGCTGCCCTGTTTGCAATGGAACACTGTGGGAATATGTAAGGCATCTGCAAGGAGAGGAAGGTCTCCCTTTTCAACTCGAAATTCGGCTTTGCAGCCAGCTGAAGTCATGTTTTCTAGATTGAAAACATCATACGATTAATAGCCAAAATCTGGATTTTTTTGAATGATAAGTCTTATAATGAAACAAATTCTTCGTCTGAAATGTTGTTGTCTGCATAGCTAAGCAAAAGTATCTCTCGACAAGTCTTGACTTGTATGTTATCTATTCTGATTGAAGAGTTCCTTCCTGACAAATATCTCAAGTAAGACTCAGTTTCTCTCACAGTAATAAACAAATGGTGGAGGCAGCGTGGCTGAGTGGTTTAGGTTCCTGGTGTTGTAATCCGAAGGTCCCGTGTTCAAGGCCTGCACCCTGCCACTAGCGGGATTTTTTCTCGGTAGTCCTGAGTTCAAATCCTCAGTAACACTTTCTAAATAGCCCACTGGTCTGCCTCCTACTAGTTGGGATTTTTAACTATGTTACATCAATTTGAAATACTTGTTTCCTTTCTTTCAGTGGCACGCCTGTAAACTAGCTAAGCTTAGTGCATGTATAGCTAAGTGTACGACCACTATAAATAAGATTTGCATAAAATTTTACATTTACATGCATGAAAGAATGACAAAATAGAGAAAGGCAGTAATGAGAACAGAAGATCTAAAGATCAACAACCACAAATCGATCGATGAGTGAAGGAAGGAAGGAAAGCATGGATGAATGATGATTGATCGATTGATTGATTGAATGAATGATTGAATGAATGAATGATTCAATCATTCATGCATGCATGCATTCATTCATTAATTCATTCAGAATCATTCAAAATCATTCAATAATTCAATCCTTTCAATCTTCTTTCAATTGATTGATTAAATTAACTGAGTTTTTTCTCTTTTAGGTACGTGGAATTGAACACAAAACTGCAAGCAGGCTATTGAAGTTATAATCCAGGCATCCCGTCCTATTCGATAGAGCAGCCACACCATATCATCAACCATTGCCTGGATAGACAATATCATGCAGAGACAATTCCAAGAAGTCATGTCCATGTTATCGACATAACGAATGGCATATTCTCGGTAAGAAGGCAGAGTAGCACTGAAGAAAAAGATAGCTACAAAGTGATGTTTGGAACGACCCAACAAACTTGTGACTGTCACGACTGGGAAAGGCATAGATTGCCATGCAATTATTTTTTCGCCGTTTTTCTTCATGTCCCAGTGTGGTCATTTGACAAGCTTCCAGATGCATATAAAGATTCACCTTTCTTCACTTTGGATGAAGAATTATTTACACCTGATAATCCAAAGGCAAGCGACTACATTGAGAAAGGAAGTGTGGATGACCTGCTTTCCATGATAGGAGCAGAAGCTGTAGAGGTTAACGATGGAAAGGAGTCACTGAGATTTGAAGAATTACCACGCACAGTTCCGCAGCCCCGAAATACTGCTGCAAAATGTCGTGAAGTCTTAGGACAGATAAAAAATATGACTTACATTGTAGAGGCCTGGGAAAATGCAGACATCTCAGAGGGACTAAGGGAAAAGCTTGAGGAATGCCTTCATCTTCTTCACAAGACAGCTCCAAAGGAAAATGGTGTCATTTTTGAAGCTCCTGGAGCTCCAAAGTTCTAATGCAACAAGAAAAAGGAAACTTGGGAAGAAGCAAACGAAACTGGACTTCAAGAATTTCCCAGTAGCCCAAAAGAAAAACCTGTACACAGGATGATCCGGGGAGAGAGCGCACCAAATGAAAAGAAGTTTTAATGTCAGTTTGCTTCACATGGAAGGCTGGCCAGCCAAACAGGCTAAGCTGAGTAAAGGCGATGAGGACTTGCCCAAGATCCTAATATGAAGACAGACGCTACCAAGGACCCTTATGTCACGTCAGCCAGAACCAATCACTCTGACAAGGCAGCCACACCCAAGACCCCTGATAACAAGGCGGCCACACCCAATACCCCTGACCTCAACGTGGCCACAAGCAAGACCCCTGATGTCAAGGCAGCCACAACCAACATCCTTGGTGTCAAAGCAGCCACAACCAAGACCCCTGATGTCAAGGTGGCTATGACCAAGACCCCTGATCTCAAAGCGGCCACAACCAAGACCCCTAATGACAAGGTGGCCACACCTAAGACCCCTGATGACAAGGCGGCCACAACCAACATCCCTGGTGTCAAGGCAGCCACAACCAAGACCCCTAATGTTGAGATGGGTACAACCAAGACCCCTGATGTTAAAGTGGCCACAGCCAACATCTCTGGTGTCAAAGTGGCCACAACTTAGACCCCTGATGACAAAGTGGCCACAAACAAGACCCCTGATGTCAGAGCTGCCACAATCCACCTCCCTGATGACAAGGCGGCCATACCCAAGAATCCTGATGTCAAGGCCCAAGCTACCACAAGCACCAACATCTCAATGACGGAATCTGATTGCGAGGTAACTTTTGTCGGGAGTATGACTGGCAGCGCCCCTAAGAATAGCCGTTTCCTGCTTGCAGAACAAGACATTAAAATAATCACATCTGGAGAGTGGCTCACTGATCACATTGTAGGAGCAGCTCATTCTGTAGTCTGAAGTCATTTTCCTCACACCAACGGATCGGAAAATACAACATTGGGACCAATTTACAATTTTTCTGTACAAAAGGGTGAATTTGCTCAAATCCTCCACACAGGAAGTCATCACTGGATTTTGGTCTCCAATATTGGATGTTCAAATCAATCGGAGGTCAAACTCTTTGACAGCTTGTTTAGAGGGAGGATCCCCATCTTTGTAAAAAGGCAAATTGCCTCTCTACTCCATGAAGAAAGTCAAAGTTTCAAGTTCATAGTGCCAGAGGTACAACGACAGAATAATGATGATTGTGGAGTTTCTGCTGTTGCTTTTCTTGTCTCTATACCGCATGGCTTCAATCCTTCAGGTTTGACATTTGACAGTGCAGCAATGAGACTACATCTTCTCGACAGCCTCAACACGGGCTTTTTTTACCCATTCCCTCTCTCTAAAGTTCAGGAGAAGCGAAACAGAGAGCCGAAACTTGTTCAAGAGGTCCCTGTAATCTGTGAATGCAGAATACCATGGGATAATTCAGACAAAAAATTTCCTTCTCTCTGGTGCGCTGAATGCGATTCCTGCAGAGTGGTACCACAGAAAATGCGCTCCTGCAATTCCGCATACGATTTTCAAAGGTTCAAATGCGGCTTGGTGGTGCCCAAAGTGTGAACAAGCGCTGAAACAAGCGGAAGTCATTTGATTTAATTTCGTATGTCAAACTGCGAACTTGATCATTACTAGTTCCCTGTGAAGGCTTTTTTTCTTCTTTGTTAGATAGTCCAGCTGGGTACAAAATCGTACAGTTTCAATGGTTTTGCAAGTACAGTCAGAATAGAATGGGTAACTTTATGCTGGTTAACACTTAAGGAACGTTCAATGTTATTTCTCGTACTTGACAAGTTTATCATCGTCATAGCTCCAGACAAAATATGTTAAATCGAAGATAGAGATTCTCTTTCTTTGAAGACTAATATCCAAATACTTAATCCCAGTTAGGAAAATGCTTACGCGTAGCACGAATACCCTAGTAGCCTACGTAAGTCCCCCCTCCCCCTCCCCTCTCTCTCAGGTTGATTAGAGAATGAGAAAAGGTTCCCAGTGTATAAAATTAAGGTTTCAGTACAGTTGCATTTTGTACACATTCTTATCACTAATTACAGTTCGTATCTATTTTAATTTACTGGGATTGTAATAAAGTTTCAAGGTTTGGCTGTCAGGTGGAAGATCGTTCACTTTTGTTGTAACAAATGATTATATTTAACAAATCGCATGTGGTTTAGCGTTGTCTGTAGTCTTATCAACAATGATATGCGTCATCACAGTAGTCAAAATGTTGTGGACTCACAAGCCACAGCCGAGTGAGACCAAGGCATTGTGTGACACATAGATGTCAGCAGCATTGTCTGGACTCCTATCAACAATGGCAAATTAACCAATCAGATTACGAGATTAGTAATAATCGTGGTAAAATTCAATTTTCATGCATGCCAACTGTCAAACTTAAAAATTAAAAAAACATGTAATCCTTTAGTGATCATATAGACCTATGATTATACTTTTTCCAAATTGGAAAGTTCTTTATCTGCAAGTGTTACTCTTATGTAACTGGGTCAATGCTATGATTAAACCTTGGACTAATGTTTACACAGAGCAGGAAAAAAAACAAGTCTGATTGCCCAGGGCAAGTAAATTTTGCTCTTGGGCAAGTGAAAATAGAAGTTCAGTGGCCCAGTGTGCAAGCGAAATTAGCCTCAGCAGTCTTGTGAGTCTGACTTAAAATGTCAGCTTGATGAATAATAAATTCCAGTCAGAAGCTATTTCAAAACTTAAGACTGCAAGATTAGTTAAACATTGAGTTGAAAGCATGGATTAGTTAAGAATCCAAGCATACTTTGTTTGCATTAGTCTTCTGATTGCCATACTGGCCACCACGTGGGCAAGTAGGATTTTAGTTGGAGCAAGTGAAACTGAAATTTACTAGCCCACTGGGCAAGTGAATTTCAGTCTTTTTCCTACCCTGTGACACATGTTGACACCATTCTGATAACACATGTTAACACCATTCTGACACTTCTGAACTGATTTCCTGTCAAATTTTGTACAATTTTGCTGAGTACTTCTTGAGAAATAGGCACATTTCCATTAAAAAACCCACTAAATCATAGACTCTCAATTTTTGGACATGCATGATTGCTACATTTAACTGGGTTATCATGGTAACAATGAAAAACCTGCCAACAGTCATTCTGCAAATATGCATGGTGACTTTTTATGAAAAAGATAGCACAGATAGAAACGGCATAAATCAAATAATGACTAGCTTATCACTTTATCACTGTCATGTTAGTTAAAAGTGCTCAGGCTTTGTCACATAAGTAATAAAAGATTCCAGAGTGCAAGCAAAAACTATGTTTGACAACCTTAAATTGCTAAGCTGTCACAGTATACATGACATGTGTACCTGTATTAGTAACTGCTCTTGCAATGGGAACAAGGGTTTTGATTTCCAACATCATTTTCTGCAGCGACATGGTCATGAGCATGACATTCTACAAAGAAAATTCGTTGGCAATTACATTGCAACTGTAAACCGAATCCCTCAGGGAAGTAAGTCAAAAGCATAAACGTAAAAATGCTCAAAGAAGTTTGTTGTACATTGTATGTGTATGCTTTTAAAGTGACAAGGTGAGTGATGGGCTCTGACAAAACTAGATTGCATGATGCTATAACCAGTCAGAGACATCTATTTTCATATATCTTGGCTTGAAATGTCATATAGAAAGTAAAGCTTAATGTTGTTTAGTGGTTGGTGAGTCACACACAAAAAAAGTACAGAATATTAAGCAGCAAATCAATGGCAGTAAACCTATGAAATAAAATATAATTTACAGTATTTTAAATTCCCCCAGGAAACTAATATTGAAAAATTCCAAACAATATTTGGCCAAAATTCCAAAGGTAGGGATATAAAAATGGGTGTAATCAAATCAAATAATAATTATCCTTCTTTAAGCAAGCTGTACCCTTTTAGGTACTGCATTTGTTTAAAAGCTGTTTACAATTAAAACTAGAAAGGTTTTTTCTTTTTTTTTTAATTCAGTCGAACCTCCCATAAGGGACCACCCAAAATGTCAACCCTAGGTGGCTGCTTATGGGAGGTGGTTGCTCACAAGAGCTTAAGAGTGTGTCCATGGGTGCACCAGGCAAGTCTGCTACATGCCATCTCACTGATTTCAATGAAATTTAGCCAGTATAAAGGGTCTACCCCAAAACTCAGAAAGACACATTGGTGTCGGTTTTGCATCTTTCAGGGGGGAGTAGGTCACCCACCCTTGTTTTACTAGATTTTTGCCAAGAAAGTTGCCTCAATATAGGCTAAATGTCTAATGTCTAACCCAGATATATAAGTTTCAATTTATAAATAATCTACCAATCTACTAATCTAGTAGATCAACAGCATCGAAAGCTTTCTTAAGGTTGAGAAAGAGAACTCCATTAAGTAAGCCATTATCCATATTTGAAAACCAATCATCAGTTATATCAAGAAGGGCAGTTAAAGTGGAGTGACAAGGTCGAAAACCCGACTAAGCATCCGCAAGTAAATCATGCCTCATTAAGAAACCATATTACTAGTTGAAGACTGCTCTTTCAATAAGTTTGCTGACAATCCGCAAGACAGATATAGATCTGTAGTTATTTGGATTAGTTTTGATATCATCCTTGTCAATAGGAGAGACTGGCTACCTTCCAATCATCAGGAAAAATGCCGGTAGTTAATGACAGATTTATGATGTAGGTAAAGAATGCAGAGATGATAGGCCCCACCTCCTTTATCAGTTTAGCTGAAATACCATCAAGACCGCTAGCCTTGTTTAGTGGTAATGACTGAATCAATTTAAGTACGATATCGTTAGACATTTTAGTTAAGGAGAAGACATGTGGCAGAGGAGGAATATAGTCAGTAAACTTTGAGTCTGTAAGAGGACTCTCATTTGCTAAAATTAGCCCCATGCTACAGAAATGGTGATTTAGCCCGTTACTGATTTCATCAGCAGTAGTGTAAATGGTGTTGTCAATTTTTAAAGTATGTCATTTGGTGGGTTGCGGTGTTTCACCAAAAATGGTATTTATCCCTTTCCGTGTGTTCTTAATGTTACAACGGTTGTTCTTGAAAAACGAATTATAACATGAGACTTTTGCCTTGTCTCAAACATTAACTTTTTGAGATCAGTGGTAAGCCAGGAAAAGTTTGAAACTCCAACCTTCTTACGGTGATATGGTGCATGTGAATCACATATGTTAAAAAAACATATTCTGCCAGGCATTCCAGGCTACATTTGGATCTGTTATATTGTCTACAGACTGCCATGGAACTAGGGTCAAGTCTCTTTGGAACATGGTAGGTCAAAGTTTCTTAGTAGTCCGCTGTTAATAATAGTAGGAGCACCTGTAGGGATGAAACATTTTCTGATGGTGTAGATGAGAGAATGGTAACTCCCTGATTTTGTGTCCAAAGAAGTGCAAAATGGCAAGCTATAAATCTCTCTCCATTCTAGATCGTCATTGAAGCACACCCAAGTTTCATTTTACTTTGCCCTAGCTGTGAGTTTTTTTGCTTTATCTCTATCAAACATTTTGCCTGTAGAATCCTTAGTGGGTCAAAGAAATACGATCATGTTACTCCCATACTCAGACAACTCAACTGGCTCCCCGTGAAACAACATATGTATTATCGCGATTCAATTATGGCATTTAAATGCATGAATGGCCTTGCTCCAGGGTATCTATTTCATCAGTTTATTAAGCATTCATCAATATCAACACACAAAACTAGAAACTCGCAGCTGTTAAATATTCTGTTATTTAAAACCGCAACTGGTCAAAGAACTTTTTGCTATTGTATGGTATCTCTCTGGAACGCTCTGCCTCAAAATATTAAGTTAAGTCAATCATTAGCTCATTTTAAGACCTTGATGAGGAAAAGACTCTTAATGGATAGCTCACTGAATTTATCTAGTACAGAATACTTTAAAACTTCTAATTCTTTAGCTTCTATTAGATTTGAAGTTCTTAGTGCATTTTAAATTTTATTCACAAAGAATTAATTTTATTGTATTTTATTGTTGTTTGTTACATATTTCACTGAAAGCCCCTTGGGGACATGGAATAAACATATGTATGTATGTAAAAACAAACGTAACGAAACTGTGTCTTCTTGCCGCCACAGAAACAAAGCATTACTACGTAACAACTAAACATTTAAACATTTATATTTTCTGCAACAGTAATTATGTAACCTTTATAGTATTTGACCGATGGTTTTGAATATTCTTGTCATTAAAATCCCCTGAAGAGTGAGCGATCACGAAACAGGCTTGTCAGGATGAAAGTGTAGTTTTTTTCTGTTTTCAATATATAGCATGTTAGTGCCCTCTACGAATTTGAAGACAACATGCTTAATATGATCCAATGAGTGGAGTTTAAAACCAACTGCACTGCAACAAATAACCTCCAAGCAAAACTTGACAAAGACATACAAGAAATCTGACAAGATAAGAACATCTATGTAAAAGTCGACAAAACTACCAACCACTACAAGGCTCAACCTCAAGACTATTTAAACCTCCTACAGAAAAACGTGACTAAGGCTTACAAGAAAACTAACAAAAGTATCCCAGATTCAATTACCTCTGTTGACAAAAAGATTGCCCAAGACCTTAAACTTGATGACTGCATTGAAGTTTCTGCGAGCAGAGATGCATTCATAACATCAAAAGATCACAAGCCTGATTTCACAAACAACCCAACATGCAGACTCATAAATCCCACAAAATCAGAGATCGGCATAATCAGCAAGCAATTTTAGACAACATAAACAAAGAGATAATCAAAGTAACAAAAGCAAATCTATGGATAAGTACCTCAAATGAAAGGCCGTGTGAGAGAACGTCCCCTAGATTTTTCGGCCATTTTTGAAAGTGCTTAACACTAGCTGAATTTTGTCATGTGGGCTTTGTTTCACCTGAGAAACATTGCTCTGAAGTTTTTTTCGCTGGGTTGCTTTTCGTTCTCGAGAAATAACGTATGCAAAAAACGCACACAGGTTGGAAAAACCGAGTGGTTTATTGCATACGCAATATCTTGAGAACGAAGCGAACTTTAGCGTGAAAACTATGGCACATTGCTTAACATACCTGAACGAAACTGCATGCGAAATTTGGAGTGTTTTCGACAAAGTTCACCTTTGATTAAAATACCTGACGCCCTTTTCCCGCCGAGTCCTTCAAATAAACGAAGCTGGGCCTTTGTTATGATAAACAGAGCCGATCCTTTGTTATAATAGCCAAGCCAAGCCTTTGTTATAAGTCGAAGTCTTGCCTCGGCTTATTATAACAAAGGATCGGCCTGCCGGGACCGCAAGGACTTTGATTTCACTTAGAAACCAGCAAAATGTCAATTTCATGCAACTTATATAAGCTCAAATTTGTTGATTTCAGGTCAAAAGTGCTTAAAATGTTGATTCATGTTACGCGCGACGGCAAGGATGTTGATTTCTCTTAGAAAGCAGTGAAATGTCAATTTTATGCAACGTAAAAGCTCAAAAATGTCGATTTTAGGTCAAAAAAGGTTTAAATGTTGATTTCATGTTAACCCGTGATGGTAGGGATGTTGATTTCACTTAGAAAACAGCAAAATGTTAATTTTACGCAACGTATAAACTGAAAAAATGTTGATTTCAGCTCTAAATAGGTAAAAATACTGATTTCACGTTAATGTGTGACGACAAGGATGTTGATTTCACTTACAAAACAGCAAAGTGTTAATTTCATGCAACGTATAAGCTCAAAAATGTTAATTTCAGGTCTACATAGGTAAAAATGCTGATTTCACGTTAATGCGTGACGCCAAGGATGTTGATTACACTTAGAAAACAGCAAAGTGTTAATTTCACACAGCGTATAAGCTCAAAAATGTTAATTTCAGGTCTAAATAGGTAAAAATGCTCATTTCACGTTAACGCGTTACGGCAAGGATGTTGATTTCACTTAGAAAACAGCAAAATGTTAATTTCACGCAACTTATAAGTTAAAAATTGTTGATCTCAGGTCTAAATAGGTAAAAATGCTGATTTCACGTCAACGCGTGACGGCAAAGGTGTTGATTTCACTTAGAAAACAGCAAAATGTCAATTTCACGCAACTTATAAGCTAAAAATTGTTAATTTCAGGTCTAAATAGGTAAAAATGTTGATTTCACGTTAACGTGTGACGGCAAGCATGTTGATTTCACTTACAAAACAGCAAAATGTTAATTTCACGCAACTTATAAGTTAAAAATTGTTGATCTCAGGTCTAAATAGGTAAAAATGCTGATTTCACGTCAACGCGTGACGGCAAAGGTGTTGATTTCACTTAGAAAACAGCAAAATGTCAATTTCACGCAACTTATAAGCTAAAAATTGTTAATTTCATATCTAAATAGGTAAAAATGTTGATTTCACGTTAACGTGTGACGGCAAGCGTGTTGATTTCACTTACAAAACAGCAAAATGTTAATTTCACGCAACTTATAAGCGAAAAATTGTTAATTTCACGTCTAACTAGGTAAAAATGTTGATTTCACGTAACGCGTGACGGAAAGGATGTTGATTTCACTTAGAAAACAGCAAAATGTTAATTTCACGCAACTTATAAGCTAAAAATTGTTGATCTCAGGTCTAAATAGGTAAAAATGCTGATTTCACGTCAACGCGTGACGGCAAACGTGTTCATTTCACTTAGAAAACAGCAAAATGTTAATTTCACACAGCGTATAAGCTCAAAAATGTTGATTTTAGGTCTAAATAGGTAAAAATGCTGATTTCACGTTAACACATGACGGCAAGGATGTTGATTTCACTTAGAAAACAGCAAAATGTTAATTTCACGCAACTTATAAGCTAAAAATTGTTAATTTCATGTCTAAATAGGTAAAAATGTTGATTTCACGTAACGTGTGACGGAAAGGATGTTGATTTCACTTAGAAAACAGCAGAATGTTAATTTCACGCAACATATAAGCTCAAAAATGTTGATTTCAGGTTTAAATAGGTAAAATATGGCGGCCGGAAAATAGTGTCAACATCTGGAACTTACTTTGGTTATCTGGGACAATGATTATCTGCACTGAATAAACATCAAATAAGCACTTTTCCAAATACAGCAACATCTTAAATGGCTAAAAATCACAAGATAAATACATATTTTTCGACAAACACGACTGTAGCTTTATGTCACGCACCGCCTAACAGATTAACAAATTAACCCTTCTGCGCAACGTACGGGTCTCCATACATCTGCATGTCCGCTGATCCCAGAAATTCAAAACACTACAAATCATGCCGATATGAAATAAAATCAACGCAACCTGGATCACAGATCTGTTACAATCGATCGCTACTTGTTGGCCATTATTATCTTTAAATGAAAAAAGCCGAAACAATCTAGTTACCAGTTTGAGAAACGTGAGCAGAATGTGATCGCAATGCATGCCGAGAAGGGTCTTTACACCTCGTGCGTGGGAAAACATGGTGGTCGATACAAGACAAATTTTATAAGTCAAAAACCAGTTCTCGCTTTCCAAACTTTGACACTAGGAACACTTGGCAAATGGGCCACAACTCACGAGAGGGTATTTTTCTTGGGCAAGAACTGCTCTTGGACTTTGCTGCCTGGCTCAATTTGACTTTGAACACTGATAACATGATTACGGTATATCAGCTACCTTCGAAGTTTCAGAACACATTTTGATTCTTTAAAACGTGCTGATGACTTACGGGTTTATCGAGGCTTTATGATACCTCTCAACCACCAGGCAGGCACACAAGGTACTTTAACACAATGCTTAAGATATTAGTTGACAGAGCTCTAATGCGGCACATCTCTTTTTCGTTCGATGGTATTTCGTTTGCCGCTTGATCGATTCATGTGTTGTGTTTACATCACAATAACCGATGTAAACAATCTGTTCCCAGATTTCCGCTCTATATACTATTTTCCTTTGACTTTAAGACAGCTAAGATTCAGTGGAATACACTATAAACAGTCTGCCTGTTTGCTGTTCAACAAAATAATGTTTCTTTTGTTTTTTGTTCAACAAAAGATCTCCAAAAGATGCCGCTTGGAAAACTGAGCCTTTTGCATACGTTATTTCTCAAGAACGAAGAGTGCCCCAGCCAAAAAAAATTCAGAGCAATGTTTCTCAGGTACAACGAAGCCTGCATGCCAAAATTCAGCTATTTTTGAACACTTTCAAAATGGCCAAAAAATCTAAGGGACGTTCTTGCATGCAGCCTGTCAAATGTCATTGAATGGTTTCAGGCAATCCCAAACAAGTCCCAACACGCATTCATAACTTTCGATGTATGTGACTTCTACCCATCCATTTCCGAGCAGCTTCTGACAAAGGCACTTGACTATGCATCCCAATTCACGCACATCACTCTGCAAGACTGCCACATTATCACACACGCAAAAAAATCACTGTTGTATCACCAGAACATGCCATGGGAAAAGAAAAACACCAGCAACTTATTTGATGTGACGATGGGCTCGTATGATGGAGCCAAGACATGCGAACCCATTGGCACCTACTTGTTGTCCCTCATCAAACTGAAATGTAAAGGCCAAGTTGGTCTCTACCGTGAAGATGGTCTGGCAATATGCAAAGCAACACCTAAACAAATCGAGAAAAAGAAACAAGAAGTCAGTGAAATTTTCTAGTCAAATGGCCTCAAAATCACCATCCAAGCAAACAAAAAACCATAAATGTCCTAGACATAACCCTGGACCTTACAAGTGGATTTCACAAACCCTTCATGAAACCCAACAACGAAATCCTCTATGTCCACCAACAAAGCAATCACCCACCTGCACTACTGAAGAACATCCCTGGAAAACATCAACAAACGACTGACAAGCATCTCATCTAGCCAGAAAGTTTTTGATGACGCGATTCCACCATACCAGAAAGCGCTTGATGAGAGTGGCTACAATCACAAGCTCACATATAAACCACAGCCAAAGCGCAAAAGAAATCACCAAAGAAAAATCGTATGGTACAACCCCCATGGAAAGCTAATGTGAAAACTAACCTGGGAAGGAAGTTCCTAAACATCATTGACAGATGCTTCCCAAATGGACACCTCCTACACAAGATCTTCAATAAGCACACACTGAAGCTCAGCTACTCCTGCATGCCTAACATGAAGAGTATCATCTCGTCACACAACAAAGCACTACTATCAGATTACCACCAGTCGCAAACAGAAACAAACATCAAAGAATGCAACTGCAGAAAAAAGGATCAATGCCCGCTGGACAGAAAATGCCTCACACAAAATGTAGTTTACCAAGCCACAATCACAACACAAGCATCATCAGACTCATACGTGTGGCTTGCCACAAATTTTAAAGAGCCCTACTGAAATCACACAGTATCCTTTCAACACCAAAGAGAAATGAAACTGAGCTATCTAAACACATTTGGACACTCAAAGACAACAACAAATCTTTTACCATCAAGTGGAGAATCATTAAGAAGTGCAGACCTTATAGCAACATTAGTAACAAATCTAATTTATGTCTTTTTGAGAAATTTGTGATCATCTGTAAGAAGAGTTTGTGTACTCTAAACAAGCAAAATGAACTGGCAAGTGCGTGCCTCCACAGAAACAGATACCTACTCAAGAACTTTGTGACCAAGTAACGCAACCTTTAAGTAACACGTGATTTCAGATTTTGAATCCCATAGCAACTGCCTTTTATTGCCAGTTTTTCAATGCTATATAGCATCTGTTTTTCCATATCATAGCAACTGTTTTTATATCTCATAGCAACCTAAAGTTAGCTTTTAATTACCAGTTCGTGAAATTTAACGGTCATTCGCAGATATTGCCTGATGAGTGTGGTCATTCTTTGACCATACGAAACAGCGTTGTTGCAATAAAACAATGAACTGAAGTCTTGCTACCATTGTTCATTATCTACAATGTTCCTCTCAGATTTGAGCGCTCTATAAATTTATTCTGTTCAAGTTCAAGAAGTATGTATTTATGTATGTATGTATGCATGTATGTATGCGTGTATGTATGTATGTATGTATTGATAAAAAGGTATTAAAATTCAGTTGGGCAGTTGGTGGAGTGATGATTCTATTTCAAAGTTCCTTATAGACAGTCTTTGAAACCACAGTACCTATTAAAACATTTTTCCCATCAAAACTTAACTTAATTTCATTATGTAAATTGAAAGGCTCATCACTGACTATAGAAGCAGACATGGTTAATGATTCATGCTATTCAGCTGGTAAAGCATCATTTACAGAAAGAAGTCTAAAGATACCTAATGGCGAGATGTTTAGTTTCAACTTGTGATTACTTTTAACTATAAACTCATTATTATCAGAGATTAGAATTCATTCTAAGAATTCCTTTTTCTGCAAGATTTCTAGAATACACAGATTTGCCTCCAATACATCATATTATCGTTCCACACAATAGCTTTTGAAAGATCTTGTCTATTTTCATCCTGTTAACTTATGTAATTTGCTGTGGAGCATTTTGCAAAACTTTTGAAACATTCCTCGTAAAATGCTGGAGTTTTATAGGCAATTTGTTCAAATGAAAATCACAACATAAGTTAAATTTAGCCCCAACAGGTTCAAGATAATGCAGAAGAATTTTTTTCCAGTTGCTCGGTTGATCACTTGCTAATTTCTGGCAACAAAGAACTCTCTGAGTTTGTATCATAGAATCTAAATGTGGAACCTTAAGCCCCCATCCTCAATGTCGCTGATAGAAGGGGAACATTTGACTTTATCCTTCCCCTTCCAGATAAAATTGAAGATAATTTTGTTCGCGTCTTATTTACTTATATCAAGCTTGCACAATATAGGAAAATAGGAATGATAAAGGTTTTGACAATTTGAATTTTTCCCATAATGGTCAGATTTCTCCACCTCCAGATTCGTAGTCTTTGTTGAATTGAACTAATTTATTAATCAACATTTAATTTTTGTTTAGCTTAAAGGTCATAGGTTAATTACACTCCCAAGATTTTAACAGCTTTTTTAATTTTAAGTTCCCTGTAGTGGCATTGTCTTGTTGTAGAGTATAGGTGCAATTTCTAATAGCATTATTTTTGATTTTTTGTGGTTAATCTTCAAGCCTGAACAACTTCTGTAATCTTCCATAAGGTTAAGAAAGTTTCTAAGTGAAAGATTGTCTTTCAAAAACCAGTTAGGTCATCTGCAAAAAGACTTAATCTGAGCTCTTCACTGTCTACCTTAATACCACAGATATCTTTACTATTGTGCATAAAAATACAGAGAATTTCTAGCACTATTATGAACAAGTAGGCAGAGTGATGTCACCTTGTCTCACTCCCCTTTCAACTGCAAAGGGCCGAGTAGAAAAACCATTGTTTACAATACAACTTGAGATATTGTTGTAAAATGCATAAATCCATTGCAGAAATGGATCAAAACCAAAGGAGGATATAGTGCACTATAGAAAATCTCTGCTTACAGTATCATAGGCTTTTTTGAAATCTATACAAATCATTCTCCCCACAAGATTATACCTTTCTGAGAATTCCATAACATCTTCAATCGTTCTGAGTCAAAAATGGTTCTTTCCTTCACATACCGGTAAGCACATTGATTAGAATGTATGATATTTGATAAAACATTCTCTAATCTTTTGACAATAGCTTTTGACCCTATTTTAACGTCCACATTGATAAGTGAGATTGGTCTCCAGTTCGACAAGTCCTGCTTGTCTTTATCCCTTGTCTCAATCAATGTGATAATAGCTTCCTTCTGAGAATTTGACAACTCGCCAAAATCATCAGGGTAGTTTAAGCTGTCTACCATCAGATTTCCTTAAATGTGCCGAAAAGCTCTATAGAATTTGGCTGTTAATCCATCATTGCCTGGTGACTTGTTGCTTTCAAATAGCTGAAGACTCTTGTAACACTTGTCAACTGTTAATTTTCCATCACAGGTTCGAGCCTCATTATTAGTGAGTTTCGGGATTCCAGAATTGTTCAAAAAAAAGAGTTTATCATTTCCTCTGATGGTCTGACAGGATCATGTTTACAGAGACTCGAATAAAAATTGTCAATCTCCTACAGAATTTTTTTTAGGATTTGTGATTATCACTCCTTCATTGTTAAAAACCTTGCAAACAGAGCTTTTAGCTTATGTGTTTCTAGGTTTAAAAAAATACTTGCTTTTTTTTGCCTTTTTTTGTACCAAGTGGCTTTTGATGGGATAATGGCACCTTTTGCGATCTGCTCGTAGATAGAATCATATTCCATTTTCAAAAACTTTCTTTTCAGATCCTTAGAGAGGTCTCAATATCAGATATTTCTTTTCTTGTTTATGCACTTATTCTTTGCTGTATTTTATTGAAACTTGTCTAATCCTGTACTTGATTAAATCCCACAAGTCTTTTATCTGTAACTTTGTTGAATTCATTTAACCACAGAGGTACACTTTTATTTATCAATGTAACAAAATTGTCATCGGTTAGACTAGAATACATTCAAACTTCTTAACATAAAATTCCAATCAAGACTATCAAAAGCTTTCTCAAAATCAATAAATAGTAATATCCCTGGTATATTTTGCTTTTTTGTGTAATCCATGACATCGAAGATCAATCTTGCTGCTTCCCCAATAAGTCTAGCTTTGACATACCCTGTTTGGGTGTAGTTGATTATTTTAGGTAAAACTGGGATAATTCTAGCTGCACTTACTTTAGATGCTATCTTTGCGTCTACATTAGTTAAAGATGTTGGTCTCCAATTTTCTAAAAAACTCCTGTCTTTCCCTTTCTTGTCGATAAGAGTGATAATGGCTTGCTTTTGCAAAGAAAACATCCTTTTGTTATCATACGCCTCATTGAACGAATCAATCATAAAAACTCCGATGAGTGGCCAAAATATTTTGTAAAATTCTATTGGAATATCGTCATTGCCTGGAGTTTCACCTGTTTGAAAAGACCCTAGAATTTTGTGCATTCATCAATAGTGATATTACCTTCACAACTTGCCCTCAATTCTTCAGGAAGTTTCAAAACACTAGGATTTTCCAGAAAGTGCTTAGCCTCAACACTGTTCTGATTTGTTTGTTGTCTTTCATACAGTTTACTGTAAAACGATTTTTGAGTGTTCATTATTTGAAAAGGATATGTTGAAATCGTTCCACTAATATACAGCTTACGCATGTCCTTTTTGATATGATTACACTTTTCTAAGTTAATACCTGCTGTTCTTCTCACTATGCTCATGCCAACGTGCTCTAGAGAGAACAATTATCCCCTCCACTTTCTCGTCTTGCAGTGATTCAATTTCACTTTTAAGTTTAACAATTTCCAGTTTTCCAAATTTGAAGGGTTTTGCTGAAATTTATTTAATGCCTCTTAATATTTGAAATTGAGTTCCTTCTCCCACTTTTGACGATCCCGGGTCATTTTCTTTCAAAAAGTAATTGGACTTATCTTAATTTTAAATTTTAACCAGTCCCATTTTATCCTGTTATTTGACAGATCTTTCCCGTCTTCCATCCAATTAGGGAATGATTTGTAATCATCTCCACATTTTCTGGTCTAGTTAGTAGAGGTATTTAATTTCCAGAAACCTGGTCCTTTGCAACTCACTTCAATTTCCTTAAGCTCCAGCATTATGGCGGAGTGATCAGTTTTTATCAAAGCTGAAATGTGACCGTGAAAGGGAAAATGTACCTTAATGCTTATCCATTAAACAGTCGCTAACAGACGGATAGTTAACAGATAGTTAGCAGCCTTCACAGCATTCTAACGTTTTGTCCTAACATTGCAATGGTTATCTAATTGTGCCTAACAGATGATCAAAGTGTTCTAACGCTTTCTCCTAACATTCTAACGGCTAACGAAGTATGCCTAACAGATGAAGAAAATGTTCTAATGGTTGCTTAATTTGTTCTAATGGATGACTGGAGCCGTTTAACAGTTGTCTAACAGTCTACATCCGAGGACATTTAACGGTTGTCTCATGGTTTGCATCTAAGGCCTTTTAACGAATGAATGGCATACCTTCCAGTTTGATGTTATAAACACATAATCGTGCCAAAGCATTATTAGTCTTACATTCATGATTTAACAAAGAAACAAATCACAAACTGCCAATTTCGTCAGTCGTCAATGAGACGAACATTAAAAGAATTATTTCCACAGTGAGCATTGACAGCATGAACTATCACTTCCTCATCAAGACAGATAAACTCAGAATTCGAGTCCTTTATTATCGTGCGGGCTGCGAACCTAATGTTGTTAAACCTGCGTGTCAGGGTGAACATTTTTTATTGTTTTACTCAAATTGATTTGTCGCTAGCACTTATTTTTGCACAATGACTTTGTCTAGGTTTTTCTCAAAAGTAACTGTGTTATCCAGCTGTGGATTTGTGAAAGATTACGCTTTCTTGACAGAGCATGCGAAGTGGTACCTTTTGAAGTCACGACGCTAGTCTCAAAGCGACGGGCATTTTGTTGCCGCTGGTTTCATCAGATAAAGTTGTTTTTGTCACATACATGTAGTTTAAAATTTGTTTCTTCTGATTCAGAGTCAGACAACAGTCTATCAAAATATTCACCAAACTTTCTGCTGGAATATGGCCGTTTCTCACATCTTGGAAGATGTAAACAACTCTATGCAAATTTTTGAACCCTCACTTTGTGAATTGAAGTTGTTGACATGTGATCACTGTGTACTTTGCAGAACATCTTTATTCATTGCATGGCCATTTTGATTGAGTTTTCTCTGTGTTTGTTTCGTCCGTTCATGGCAGTTGTAAGGTATTTTTAACTTTCGTTGGTTCACGAATTACAGTAAAAGGTTACAAGCTCTTGAAAGAACCAGACTTTGCCGAATAACTTAAACAGTTCGTATAATGACAATTGTTGTTATGGTTTTACATGTCGTTTCTGTTTTCAAAAGCTGCAAACAGGTTTTGTTTTGGATCGTATATAATAATTATAGTATGAAAGCTTTATTGAATTTCATTCGAGTTGTATTTATCAATCATCAGGGCATCAAAAAAAATAATCCCCAAGAGCTGCTCTCATTTCACACTGTGTTAGGCTACCACATTCTACTTCAACGTGTGTCATGCCATTCTAACGGAATCGTTACCTGTTTAGTGGATGCTAGTTTATTCTAACGGATCCTAACGACTTCTCCAGCCATGCTAACAGATGCTCTCGGTTAAAGTCATCCTAACAACTATCAGATACATGTCTCTTGCTAACGGTTGCACTCTCCATTCTAATGGCCTGATGCTAACATCTAACCGCTGAGCTAATGCCTCTACTGTTTTTAAAAAAACTTTCTAAAAGATGACTAACATATGGCTTTTGCCCATCCAACGGATAAGCACGAAGGTATGTTTTTCAGTGTGAAGCTTTGGAGCCGAATGGCTCATAACCCCTGGAGCTTATCTTGGTTTCTGTAGCATGAAGCAGCTAGGAGTATTTCTACTCCCCCTGGACAAGATGCTAGTCCATCCAGGTCAGTCCCCTACAATTTGTTAGGTTTCCCCAACAATTCGCCATTACCCATTTATACTCCTGGGTGGAGAGAGGCACTATGAGAGTTAAGTGTCTTGCCCAAGAACACAACACCATGTCCCCGGCCAGGGTTTGAGCCCAGACCACTTGCTCTGGGGACGAGCACACTAACCATGAGGCCACCGCACCTCCCACGATGTTTTCCCATACACGGTCACAAATGTCAACCTGTGAGACTAAATCAGGTAAATTATCTAAGATCAACCAGTAATCAAGCCTACAAAATATTAAAGGGGAGCTTTTGCTCCAAGTGAAACTGAGAGTAGTAGGGTTTTTAATACATCAAATGTCATGGAGACCGAATTCATTTTGAATATTTTCAATTGAGTTAACCAGTTGACACCTGTGCCTGCCGTAACCGGCCGTGTGAAAACCACCCCCCAAATGCATGTGCCAGCCGTAACTGGCCATAAAAAAGCACATGAGGACAATTGCCTTTCCTACCCTCCCTGAAGACTGTTTGGTTCTCCTATTGTTGTTAAGGACAAATAAACCAATGAGAGTCGACTTTCTGAGCACATTTTTAGAGGAGTTTAGGGGTCCTAGAAAGAAGGTTTTCTGTCTTAAAATGATGCGCTCGAAAAGTGCAGGTAATCATGCCAAATCTAAAAACTTCCAGGGTCTTGTTTTTGTTGCTAAAGCTGGGAAATTAATTCTTTGGGACTTAAAATGGAAAGGAAAAAACAAATAAATGTTTAGGTGGCCTCATAATGGAAGATCAAGGTGTACAGAGTCATCAAACCTTTCTGGTGAAGAATTTTTCTTTCCTTCAGCCTCTGCAAAAACATGACAATTGGTGCACTTTCAAGTGAGTTTTGAATACAGATCATGGATTTAAAGCAGCTTTCTGGACTTTAGAACATTACTTTTGGAACGACTGATAAAGTCACAAGTGATAATATAACTGCAAAACTCATCGGCAAAAACTAAAGCTTTCACTTTCGCATGAAGAATTAATTTGAACATGCTGTCGTGCAGCAAAGCACGTCTGTGAAATTTTGAACATTTTCTTGCTTTCAGGTTTTTTTTGCCCTATCTTAAGTGAAAATTTATTGTTATCGAAGTTCCTGTCAAGTTTCTTTCATTTGGCTGCTTTTATTTGGGAATTTTAGGTTTTAAAAGTGAATAGTATTTTTGCACGCTGGATTTCTGCATATTTAATTCATGGTGACCTCCACGGTTTGTTTGTTCAGTTTATTTGCTTCTTTCAAATATGTGTTTTAGTCTTATTCAGCTACTACAGAACTCCTGAGAAAAGATCTCAGTGGGCACTAATTTAATTCAATTGAAATACGATTTATCTCAAAATAATTGGCTTTTTTGTCCTCTTTTTGACCTACAACTTTCATTTTTCTTTTGCAGCGCTGTAATATTCCGTTGCGCAGCGAAGAATTTATTTATTTCTTGGTTTCAGATTGATTTTAACATGTGTCTTTTGCTTTTATTTTTTGTCATTTTTGCAAATGTTAGCTGTTATAGAGAAAGAATACAAATTTTGTTGTATTTGGTTTCGTTTTGTCCTCCAAAGTCAATAATAAACTCATTTTTGCATATTCAATTTTCTCGGCTTCTGTGGAACATTTCGTTGTGCAGTAAAGAAATAATGTAATTTCTTGTTTTCACATCAGTTTTACACATCAAATTGAGTTCTCTTTGTTGATATCTTTTAATATTTTGTGTGGCTGCAGTTCAGCCAGATTGTGTATCAGCAGACATTCTTCAAGTGCTAGGTAACCGCTCACTAGTCATGCTTTCTGCCATTTTGTGTTTTTGCATCACGTGGTGCTTAGATGTAAACAAAATCGTTTTCCATCGGATCGTATCATGTGTTACCGAAGACCTAAACAGTGAGAAACAGTTTTTTGTATCTTTTGCGAATTGTTGTTAGTCTTTTTCTTGGCGATGTGTTAGTATATAAGTTTATTTCTTTTCATTTTTGTCATCCAGATTGTTATCTCGGGTAAATCGTACATCCATGTAATTCAGTGTTAAGGAAGCAAATTGTATGCCGAGCAGTACTCACTACCTGTGAATAAACGTCGTTTTGGGTTTGAAACTCCTCTGGTGAAGTTACCTAGAAGCAGCCACAATAACAATCGTTAACACTGCCGAAATGTCCGGCAGGGATAATACGAGTTTCGGAGGAGATCCACACATACCACCAGCAAGTAACAACGAGAAAGTTCTCGATGGTCCACATGAAGAAGATGTAAGGAGGCGTCCCATGACGACGAAAGGTTGCCATTACGTAATGGATGTGAAGAAAGGTAATTTGAAGGCAAAGAGAAGTGAGCTGGTGAAGCGAATGAGAGCTACACTACTGCAAAGAGGTCAGTCAGTTGAACTTTCTAAATTTAAGAAAGGGTTAAGCGAGGCGCAAGTTATCTATGCCGAATTTAAAGATATTGTTGGTGGAATTAAGGAGTTTGTTATTCCTGGTGAAAGTTTGGACGAGATTGAAGGAGTCATACAAGAAACCGAACAAGAGTGGTCAAGCTTTGAAGCAGACATCAAAGCAGAAATTAAACATCTAGAAATTGTTGAGCATCAGAAAATCGAGTCTAGATCTGTTGCATGGAGCTCCAAGAGCTCAAGTCGTGTCTCTTCAAAAGATAAAGACAGCCTCGAATCTAAACGCAGTTCCACCAGCAGTGTCAAGACTGAAAAGTTTAAATTGCGAAAAGAAGAAGCTGCCTTAAAGGCCAAGTTGGCTTTTGCAGAGGAAGAGCGAAAGTTGAAGGTTGAACAAAAGAGGGTTGAGTTAATGAAATTAGAACAAGAGCAAAAGTTGGAGGAACTGAGATTGAAAAGTGAACTTGCTCAAAATCAAGCTAAGCTTAATGTTTGCCTAACGGAAGAAAGGGAAGAAATGATTGACCTTGAACAGAACCTGGACTTAGTTGCTCCAGTCGATAAAGATAAGGATATGGAAAATTTCCTCAAATCTATTCCAGTTGTTGGTGACATTGGACAGACTCCTGTTCATCAGGATCCAATTTACACTGTGTCTCAAGTAGATGGGGCTCAGACAACACCAAGTCCCCAAAGGTGTAGTGCACTATGCCCCCAAGCAGCAACCTTCACACCAGGCAGTAGTATCTTAGAGAAATGCATGGATAAACTAGTGGAAACGAGTAGCAAATTAGTGGCCGCCACTGTAGAACAGAACCAAGTGAACAGGCAATTAGCTATCTCAGGTCAGCTGCCTAAGATTTCAATTCCAGTCTTTAATGGAGATCCCCTTCAGTATCCTGCCTGGAACAGTTCCTTTAGTACCCTTATTGATTGTAAACCCATGGATGCTCAAGCAAAATTGAACTTCCTAAATCAATACCTCTCAGGAAAACCCAAACAAGTTGTTGACCAGTACCTGTTGATTGGAACTGATGAGGCTTATCAGTCTGCTAGGAAATTGCTGAAAGAAAGATATGGTAATTGCAATGTTGTTGGCTCAGCTTTCCTAAACAAGTTACAAAATTGGCCAAAAGTTGGTATCAAGGATGCAGAGACTCTAAGGGATCTTTCTGACTTCCTTGAAAAAATAAAAGCTGCCAGAGAAACTACTCCTAGTCTTGAAGTGTTAGACTTTGCCAGAGAAAATGTTAAGATTCTGTCAAAGCTGCCTGTCCAACTCCAAAGTAAATGGCGAGGAATTGTGAAGAAGTGTAGAGCAGAGAAGGGAGATGGAGCCTATCCACCTTTCACTGAGTTTGCGGCATTTGTGAAAGATTGTGCTGAGAAAGCAAACATACCTGAGCTTGAAGACCTGACTAAAACAAGGGACACTGTGAAACCCACTGACAACACAAAAAGGTCTACCAAGGGCAGAGAAGTAAATTCCTTCGCAACTCAAGGAACTGATCAAAACAAGATCTTAAACGTCCAGAATCAGGGCAAGAAAGAACAAGCCCGTCTGTTTTGCAAGGAACATCATCATTTAGACAAATATAAGAAGTTTGCTGAGATGCCCCTCAGAGAAAGGAAGGACTTTTTCTTTGAGAAGTTTCTGTGTTTTGGTTGTGCTTCTAGCAGACAACACCAAGCAGCATCCTGTAAGAACAAACTTGTGTCGTGTTTGTTCTGCAATACATCCAACGTGTCTTCACCAAACGAAAGGTAATGCTGAGGTTATTTCAAACTGTACAAATGTTTGTACCATCCCAGAGCAAGAGAAACGTTCAGATCATGCCATGATTGTGCCAGTGTGGGTTCGTCACATAAGTAAACCCAGTCAAGAAGTTTTGCAGTATGCAGTACTGGATGACCAGTCTAATGTGAGTTTTGTGTTGCAGAGTTTATGTGAGCAGCTGGACTTACAAGGATCACCTACGGACTTGTTGCTGACAACAGTCCAGGAGCGAAATGTACACACACCAAGTAGCCGAATATGTGGACTTGAAGTGTTGGACTTTAACCGGGAGCATGCTGTGAAGTTGCCTATGTTATTCACACGAGATTCCATCCCAGCAAGTAGGTCGCAGATTCCAAAGGCCAGTGTTGCCCAGGAGTGGGAACATCTACACCCTATTGCCGATAAGCTAATGCAGTATGAACCTGATGTTGAGATCTCTCTGCTTATTGGAAACAATTGCCCAAGTATTGTGAGGCCCCGAGAACTTGTCGTTGGAAAAGATGATGATCCATATGGTCAAAGATCCGTCATGGGATGGGGAATAGTCGGCAAGGTTTGCAAGTCTACAAATGAAAGTGACAAGAGTGAAGCAGTGTGCAATAAAATAGTTATCAGTGAAGCCCATGAACACTTTGCCTTTTCAACCAAGGTAAAGGAAATTATCAACCCACAAAGGATTATCAAGGTTCTGGAGTCGGACTTTGTAGGTTCTACAAGGAGCAAATCTTATTCAGTGGAAGACAAAAGGTTTCTCTCAATTCTGGAGAACAGTATTGTAAAGAGAGCAGATGGTCACTATGAAATGCCTCTACCCTTGAAGATGGAAAGACTGTCTTTATCATACAATCATCAGCTTGCTGTTAAGAGATGGCACCAGTTGTTAGCGAGGTTCAAGAAAAATCCCAAGTTTCTTGAAGATTACCGAGTGTTCATGAAGGATGTGATTGACCTGTGTGCAGAGAAAGTACCAC
The DNA here is from genome assembly GCF_042242905.1 of Orbicella faveolata. Lineage (NCBI taxonomy): Eukaryota > Metazoa > Cnidaria > Anthozoa > Scleractinia > Merulinidae > Orbicella > Orbicella faveolata. Next base: position 31,316,680 of record NW_028301576.1, read on the forward strand.
CAGACCGTCTGAAAGTTCAAGATGGAAGGATTAACTACGTGCCCCACACTAGAGTCTATCATCCAAGAAAGAAGGACCAAATCAGAGTGGTCTTTGATTGTTCTGCACAGTTTGATGGTTTGCCTTAATGACCACTTATTACAAGGTCCTGACCAATTGAACACTTTGCTAGGAATCGTGTAGATTTAGACAAGAAAGACTGGCATTTATGACTGACATCAAGAGTATGTTTCATCAGTTCATGGTGTCAGAAGAACATTGGGATCTATTAAGGTTCCTGTGGTGGGAAGATGGAGATCCAAAGAAGGAAGTTGTTGAATACAAAATGAAGGTACATCAGCTCCCCTGGCTGTGCCAACTTTGGGCTGAAGAAAGCCGCAGATGATGGTGAAGCTGAGTATGGCAAAGAGGCCGCGGAGTTTATACGAAGAGACTTCTATGTGGATGATGGTCTCAAGTCAGTTCGCACGGTTGAGGAAGCAGTTGCCTTAATAAAAGCAAGTCAAGGCACCTGCGCCAGGGCAGGACTTAAACTGCACAAGATCATATCAAACAAGAGAGAAGTTTTTTGAAGCATTCCCAATTGAAGAACGTGCTCAGAGTGTTAGAGTCAGATCTAAAGGTCGACCCACTCCCCTTGGAGTGTGCCTTAGGAGTGATACGGTGTGTGGAAAATGACAGTTTCCAATTTCGTATTGAAATGCACGATCGTCCCTTTACACGTCGGGGCATACTTTCAACAGTTAACTCCATTTATGATCCCAGTGGTTACGTAGCACCTGTGACATTAAAGGGAAAACAAATTCTTCAGCAAATGTGTCAAGACAAGCTTGATTGGGATAGCCCAGTTCCAGAAAATCTGCGTTCCGAGTGGGAGAAGTGGCGTCATGATGTCGTGAGCTTAGAACAGTTGGAAATTCAAAGATGCTTTAAGCGAGAGAACTTTGGAGAGATTCAGGTGTGAGAGTTGTATCATTTTTCCGATGTGAGCCTTGAGGGTTATGGACAGTGTTCATTGCTATGCCTCGTTAATGAAAAAGATCAAGCTTAGTGTTCATTTGTCATTGGCAAAGCTAGAGTTGCCCCGCTGAAGCAGCTTACAGTTCCAAGGCTAGAGTTGGCCGCAGCCACCGTTTCAGCCAAGATGAACGAATTTCTCCATCAAGAACTTCCCTACAGAGATGTCAAAGAGTACTTTTGGACGGATAGTAAAATTGCCCTTGGCTATGTCAACAATGACGCTAGGAGGTTTCACCTGTATGTTGCTAATCTTGTATAGCAGATCAGAGACCTCACAAACCCTAGTTCATGGATGTATGTTGACACAGAAAGCAATCCTGCGGATCATGCATCTCATGGTCTTACCGCTTCACAGTTGCTGCAGGGTTCCACGTGGTTATTCAGGCCAGAGTTTCTTTGGAAAGAAGGTGTCTTCAAACCCCTAAAGGAGGAAGAGGTTCAAGTGAAAGAAGATGATCCTGAAGTGAAGAAAGGAAACGTCTTCATGTCTCGTGTGGATAGTGCAGCTACTCACTAACCTGATCCATTCAAGTTGGACCGTTTAGCCCACATATCAAGCTGGTGGCATCTTCTGAAGGTAGTTGCCTTGTGTCTGCAACTCAAGTCCAAACTGAAAAGCAGAAAGGTTAAGTTGAGCGAACAAGAGAATGCAAAGTGCGTTAGACCATTGCCAAAGGCATCAGTTACGTTTACAGAGTTTCAGTTTGCCGAAAAGGAAGTCCTCAAGATTGTTCAATGAGAACATTTCTATGAAGAAATCCAAGTTCTAGTGAAGCTTAAAGTGGTTGGAGAAGCATCAACTAGAGAATTATCAAAACAGAGAAATCAAACTATCAAGATGTCCAGTTGTTTGTACCATCTGGATCCCTTCTTGGATAAAGATGGCCTCATGCGTGTCGGTGGTCGCATCAAACGAGCCAATCTTCCGGTTGTAACAAAGCATCCAGTAATGCTTCCACGGAAGAGTCCAATTACGGATTTGTTAATCAAATTCTGCCATGCTAAGGTGAACCGCATGGGAAGAGGAATCACTCAAAACGAGTTACGACAGAGAGGTTACTGGATAGTCGGTGGTTCTTCAGCCATGTCAAACTGCATATCACAGGGTGTGATTTGCAGAAAATTGCGTCGTCCCCTGGAGACTCAGAAGATGTCAGACCTACCTATAGATCAAGTTGAACCGTCGCCACCATTCTCATACTGTGCTGTTGACTCCTTCAGGCCCTTTCTAATCAGAGAGAAGCGAAGTAAAACGTTACGGGGTCATATTTACCTGTATGGCAAGCAGAAGTGTACACTTGGAGACAGCCAACTCCCTAAACACCTCTTCCTTTATGAATGCGTTAAGCCGTTTTCTCAGCCGACGTGGCCCGGTGAGACAACTACGGTGCGACCAAGGGACAAATTTCGTTGGAGCATGAAATGAGTTAAAGGCAGCCTGGAAATGGATCAAGTGCAGTTGCAGGAGTACCTTGTGGAGAATGGCTGCAAATGGATACCATTTCAGATGAACGTACTTCATTCAAGTCACATGGGTGGGGTATGGGAACGTCTTATACGAACAGTTCATTGCGCATTGGAAACTCTACTTGTCACAGTGGTACCCAATTGGACAATGAGGCGTTCAGAACCCTCATGACGGAAGTTGAGAGTATAGTTAATTCCAGACCACTCTCTGTCAATGACCTGAATGATCCAGAGGCACTGGAACCTCTAACTCCAAACCATTTGCTCACTCTAAAACAGAAACTTGTGCTTCCGCCCCCTGGTAAGTTCCAGCGAGCAGATCTATACTGCCGTAAATGGTGGCGTAGAGTACAGTACATGGCCAACCAGTTTTGGTTTAGGTGGCGTCGAGAGTTTCTCCAGAACCTGCAGTCACGTTGCAAGTGGATGCAACCAAGGCGGAACATAGCTGTAGGAGATATAGTGATATCCAAAGAAGACAATGGACCACGTAACCAGTGGCTGCTTGTCAAGATCATCGACGTCTACCCAAGTCAAGATGGTTGTGTCAGGAAAGTCAAAATCTTGAAGGCTGACGGAGAGCTTGATAACCAAGGAAGACATCAAAAGCCTCCAACAACGTTGGAAAGACCAATTCACAAGTTGGTTTTACTGTTACTTTGTGATGAGTCAAGATGATTTCCTCTGACAACAGTGCAGTGACCGGGGAATTCCCCATCACGGAGCCAGATGTTAAACGAAACTGTGCAAGAGAACAATATAAGTGAATGTTATCCTTGTTTAGTTTACAAGTGACTGTTGAAGAACTTTGTTAAGGTTTAAGTAATTGTCAAAAAACAATTAGGGGAGCCATGTGGCTGCAGTTCAGCCAGATTGTGTATCAGCGGACATTCTTCAAGTGCTAGGTAACAGCTCACTAGTCGTGCTTTCCGCCATTTTGTGTTTTCACATCGCATGGTGCTTAGATGTAAACAAAATCGTTTTCCATCGGATCGTGTCATGTGTTACCGAAGACCTAAACGGTGAGAAACAGTTTTTTGTATCTTTTGCAAATTGTTGTTAGTCCTTTTCTTGGCTATGTGTTAGTATATAAGTTTATTTCTTTTCATTTATGTCATCCAGATTGTTATCTTGGGTAAATCGTTCATCTGTGTAATTCAGTGTTAAGGAAGCAAATTGAACGCCAAGCATTACTCGCTACCTGTGAATAAACATCGTTTTGGGTTTGAAACTCTTCTGGTGAAGTTACCTAGAAGCAGCCACATTTTGTCTCTTCATTTATTCAACTTTGAATAAACGATGTCTTGAAACCTGATCTCGTGTCTGTGGTTATTGCACATATGATTTATTTTTGAACTTTCACTTGCTCTGAAATATTCCAAAAAACGCCGGGAAATTAGGGGTGGGTTGCAGGCAATTTCATGCAGGCATCTATGGGTTAACTAGATGTCAATGTGGAATTTTATCCTTTATTGGGTCTAGCGGACATTTAAAATCCCCACCTAGATGACGTTATTGTCACTTTTGAGCTCCACCTCACATAAACTTGACAGATACTGAAAAAATTTAACTGCATCAGCATCTTTGTTTGGGCTGTAAACATTAACCAGAAAATAGTTTGTGTCATAAATTAATGCTTTTAACAGTAACATTCTTTCATTTAAATCTCGAAGCTCATGTTGAATAACGATATCTAATCCATCTATAATTAGCACAGCAACACCTCTGGCATTAGCACTTCCATTTGAGAAAATAATTTGTAAACCCCATTCTTTCTTTCATCTACTTTTGGTAGTTGTTAATGAGTGTGTCTCCTGGAGGAAGATTGAGTTAACTTTTTGTTTGCGGCACCAAGTATAAATTGCTCTACATTTTTGGAAGTTGCTAGGGCCTCTCACATTGAATGAAAGCAATTTCAGGCTGGACAGCTTAAATGTGAGATTTGTCATCTTTTGGGCACATGTTTTGGTGTTATCAAAAGTTGAAAAACGAAATTTACATATATGAACTTCTTAAACAGAATCTGGAAACTACAGGAAAAGTGAAATTTTGTAAACACAAAACAAAAACAAAACATACACCTACACGGAAGTGTACTTACCACAACCTCTGTACCCAGGTTGCCTGCACACTTTCACCACGATCGCCCTCTCTTCTCCCTTTATAACATTATTTAAATACAGATTAAGCTAAGCTAACTTTGAAAGTAAACAAAAAGTACTAGATTCTCAAAACAATATAATACCAATGCCTGAAATTGTTCTTTTGATTGGATGAAGGACTTCAACTTCTCTGTACCATCTTCTTTGTAAACAAGACACACTAGATTTACAAGACAATATAATGGCAATGTCTGGAATTATTCTTTTGGTAGCATAAAGGACTTCAACTTCTCTGTACTGTCTTCTATGTACAAAATCTGAACTGGGACGCTTTATGGCATGAACACAAACTGGACATGTCTTCTGGCGTTAACTGCAGGAAGGTAGTCTCTCCTCAGCTTTGCTCGCTCCTTACCTATGGTCTTTGACACATCTCAAATGAACAGCTGTGAATTCTTGTATTTCTTATCTTTAAGCTTGCTTAATGCCGGCTTAAGAATAAACACTTTATCAGTATGTCTTATAAGAGGGTCAATGGCATTCTGTTTATGTTTGTTATATGTACTCTCACGACTTCAACTTGTCTTTCAAAAGTCATTAGACCTTGAAATATGGCAACCCTGATATATCCTTCCATTCAGGTGTGAGCTCTCTCACTGCCTTCTTCCATGCCCAAATAACAATGTTGTTACATTTCGTCCAATTCTCCAGGTCTTCAATCAACCCTTTTAAAAAGGCAGTCTCCATACGGTCCACTTTCTCCTCAATTTTTAGCTGTGAATCTTGTAGACTTTGTTTTACACTGATGACATCTTCAACAATTGTGCCTTGAATTTCTTCCAGCTTATTCAACTTCAGCAATATGTTGTTCTTCGCCTTGAGAAGGGTGTCCATCTTGGTTAACAGGTCATCAAGTTTCTGAGAGTCTGAACTGGCTGACATTGCTCTGGTTGTAACATTCATAAAACCAAATTGTTTGCTAGCAAAGCTTCATGTACACTGTTCAAGAGCAAAAAAAGGAGGAAAGAAGACAGAGCTTGGAAAAAGCTGCTTAACCTTGTGGAGACGTGCACTCCCCAGAAAAATGATATCGTACTTTCATTCATTAAACCAGGTGCCACCTCGCCAATTCAATGAGCTCTTTGGAATGCGATATTCTCTACGTTTTCCAAATCCTGCTCTTCTTTGAGAAAGGTGTGCATCACACCAAATGTATTCTCAACACCAGTAGTAGATTTGGGGATTCCAAAGAAACACAAGTTTTTTCTTCTATTATGTACCTCTTGATACAGCAATTTATCCTCAAGTTCTTTAATTTTATTTTCATTCTCCTTGTCTCTTTTCTTTAGCCCCTTGATTTCTGAGTTTTCAAACTCCGTTCCCTTTCAAATTCTTTTGTCTTCTCTTCAATCATTCTTGATTTCTCACTAATCGTGTTCAATTCAGGTTGAAGGCTGTTAACCAACCTCTCAAAACAAGAGAAACACTCAAATATACCTTCGGGTCTGTAGTCTGTTCTCCACGCTTGCAAGTGTTTGGCAGATCATTTCCAGTTGTGAGGCAATCCTTTCTGTCATATTAAGTGCTTCCAGCACTCAGTCATCTTTGCCTTTGTCACTTGCTGTGTTTATATTTGGGCCCAAATGTAGGCTCTCACAGATCTTTTTCCCCTCTGGAGGGGAAATATCACTATCAAAACTCAATCTCATTTTCCATTTATAGCATTGGGCCATAGACTAAGCATGTGGACATGAAATTTTGTAATTTCGACCAAAACAGTACAGGAGTGAAACACGTACATCGTCACTTGCACATGTTTGCCCCACGTTCTTCTTCTTGCCACTATTCCAAACTAGCTTGAAGTGATTCTTTTTTCATTTATGTAGTTTATTCGCTTTGTTCAAATATTTTTTGGAGTCTTATTCAGCTACTACAGAACCGCTGAGAAAAGAACTAAATGGCCACTGATTTAACACAGTTGAAATATGACTGATCTCAAAATAATTTGCTTGTTTTTGTCGTCTTTTTGATTTACGACTTTCATCTTTCTTTCGCAGCGCCGTAATATGTTTGTCGCGCGGCGAAGAAATTACTTCATTTCTTGTTTTCAGATTGATTTTTACATGAGTTCTTCCCTTTATTTTTCGTTTTGTTTGGCTCAAATATTAGCCGTCATAGTACAAAAAATTCAATTCTGTTGTATTTGGTTTCGTTTTTCTCCTCCAGAGTCAATAATTAACTCATTTTCGCAAGGTCAATTTTCTCAGCTTTTGTGGGACATTTTGTCACGCGGTAAAGAAATAATATAATTTCTTGTTTTCTCATCTTTTTGCTGATATTTAATATTTTGACCCTTCATTTATTCAACTCTAAATGATGTCTTGAAACCTGATCTTGAGTCTGTGGTTACTGCGCATATAGTTTATTTTTGTGCTTTCACTCGCTCAGAAATATTCCAAAAAACGCCAGGGAATTGGGGGTGGATCGCGGGCAATTTCATTCAGGCGTCAATGGATTAACTGTAGGTTAAATGCTGTTTCACTTTTGCCAATGTATTGAAGTTTGCAAATGTTGCACTCGATTATGTAAATGATCCATGACGAATGGCAGTCCACTGCATGAAATATGGTAAAATTCTTCTTGTTGTTGGGACTAGTGAAAGTTGTGGCCTGGTTGATCTTATTGCACCAACTACACTTCGTTCTTTCACATGCTCTACACCCCTTTGGTATCAGATTTTGAGGTGTTTAACTTACAAATGTTGAATGCACAAGTCTGTCTCGTAGACTTTTCATTCGTCGGTAGGCAACTAAAGGTGGTTTGTTGAATATGAGCGATAGTCTTTCTTCTGATTGGAGAAAGTTCCAATTTTGTTTAGCAATTTCTGCAATGAATGTGGTGACCAGAGGGAGTTGGTCTGTTGCTTCACGTTCTTTGGTCTGCAAGCATTCCTCTTGAGTCAATGTAAGCACTTTCTGCATTTAGTGGAGAACTTTGCGTTGTGCATAACCACACGCTACAAAGAAATCTGCATATTCTGATTCGTTTCTTCAATGTACTCGTTGAAGAGCATATTTGCCTCAACCTCAAGGCTTGACTGTATGGGATGCTCTGTTTCAGATGAAGTGGATGTGCCAATGTCCAATGAAGGTATGGATGTGTGTCAGTTGGTTTCTGATAAACATCTGTACTGATAAAAATAGATGAGTAACCAGGATAAGACATTTGGAAAAATAGAAAAATGATCTCTGGTTAAAAATTTGTTTAAAACGAGTTTTTGACTACCAGTCTGTAGTCTTTAACGAGTAATAGATAGAAAGCATGAACGTTAAAATATATACTAAGAAAAGTGTGAAAAAACAAAATTATAATACAAACAATAAAAATGCTTGTGTGCGAGTAAAAATGCTAATGTGAAGTTCAAAATGAAATTGAATATTGTCTCAGTAATTGTTTCGCATTATTGTCAGCATGGTTCGTAATTGCTGTGTGCCAGGATTCCAAAGTTTTTCTAACACGGAAATTTCCCCTGTCAATCACATGTGCATTGTCAAAGTCGATGGAATGGTCGTTCAACCAGGCATGTGAAGCAATGTTGGAACCTTTTTTGAAGGTTTTTGTGTTTCTAATATGTTCTTTCTTCCTTGTTTGTAAACATCTACCAGTCTCGCCAATATAACTCCACGGACAATCGGCGCATGGGATCTTGTAAACGACATTTGTTTGTAGTTCCACGGGTGGTCTCGATTTCGGAGAAACAAACTCTTGTTGTAATGTCTTAAGGGGTCTGCTTGTAGTTTGTATTCCATTGTTTCTTAGAAGTCTTCAGAGAGGTTCAGTTAGGCCTTTGATGTAAGGTAAAACTGTGAAGCCAACGTGTAAGTCAGAAGGATCAGCCCATCCAAAGAACATTCCTACCAATTTTTCTGGAGATGGTGTGATTACCGGGGGTGGTTTCTTCTAACTGAACCTCTCTCACAAGCATTTTTATTGTTTTTATTATAATTTTGTTTTTTCACACTTTTTACACTTTTTCACACTTCTTATTTTAATGTTTGCACTTTCTAACTATTACTCATTAAAGACTACAGACTGGTAGTCGAAAGCTTGTTTTAAACAAATTTTTAACCAGAGATTGTTTTTCTATTTTTCCAAATCTGTACTGATGTTGCCTTGATTGTCCTTTGGGACGGTAGTATCAAGGAAATTCACTGAATGTGCCGAGATCTCGTGTGTAAACTTTATTGAGGGTACTACATTGTTGAGGTAATTTATGAAATTAATCAAAGAGTCTTGATCACTTTTCCAGATAAGAAATATATCATCTATAAAGCGTACCCAGATTATGATATGGTTTGCCCACTCTGTTTGGTACACGAATCTTTCTTCAAGTCTTCCCACGTATATGTTTGCAAAGTTGGGTGCGACTCTAGTTCCCATAGCTGTTCCTTTGATTTGAATGTAATGTTCATTACCAAAGGTGAAATTGTTGAGTTTGAGAACTTTCTCGAGGAGACATGTTTTCGATGATGGCTTATTCTGGTTTGTTTTGCCTAGCTCTTCCTCCACAATAGTGAGCCCTTCGTCTGTGTCTATATTCGTGTATAGGCTTGATATGTCCAGTGTTGTTAAATGACACTTTTCGGGTAGCTTGCCCAAAGCCCGTATTCATTTAATGAAGTGTGTGGTGTCTTGTATGTATGATGGTAGCTTTTCTGCTATAGGTCTCAAAAATTTGTCCACATACGCTGATAACTTCTCTGTGTGGCTGTTTACGGAGGATACTACTGGTCTACCTGGATTGTTAACTTTGTGGATTTTGGGGAGCATATAGAATACAGGAGTTCTCAATTGTGCTGGCCTTAAGAGTTTAGCTACTTCTTCTAATTCTCCATGATCTATGAGTGTATCTACGCACTGGTTTATGAGCTGTTCATGTTCAGGAGTAAAATCTCTCTCTATTCTCTTGTAATATACTTCATTGTCTAGTTGGTGTTTAGCCTCCTTTACATATTTCTTTGTATTCATGATGACTGTAGCACCGCCTTTGTCTGCGGGCTTGATGATTATGTCAGTGTTATTGCTTAGTCTCACGTTTGGTTAGGTTGTTACGTTGAAATCGTAGATTGTGCAAAGTCTCGTCAGTGATTTCTTGCCTTAATCTGTCAATATATGTATTAAGGTATGGTTCCCTTGAAGGTCTAGTATATATCTTGCGCTCCTTTTGGTTCAATTTTTGAAGAATCGATGGTTGGTGTCCAGGGCCGTCTATTATTTCTTCTATGTTCTCAGGAGTGTGACATTCTTTAAGGGTTAGTCTATGGGCAAAGGCATCAATGTCCTTATATATGTCATATTTTCCTGGTTGCGGTCGTGTTGGGCAAAAGTTAAGTCCCTTACATAGAAGATTTGTTTTTGACTGCATGAGTTGAATGTCAGATAAGTTTACTGTTCACCCATTTAAGATATTCTCTATCTGTGTGGAATTATCACATGTTAGTACTTTGGTTTGTCTTTACTCATTGTCCATTTCCGTTCCAATATCCGTTTTCTGATGATATCCTTTCGATTCAATTTCAATGTCAGTCTTTGTATCTGCTCCTGGCGGGTGGGCGTCCGCCTAAAAAATACCACCGTTCCTGTGGGTGCTTACCTCCTTCATGCTGGTTGTAATCTCTTAACTGTTGTTGGTACTGTCTATAACCCCGTTCTCTGTCCTGTCGTGAAGTTTCGTAGGATCTTCTTTGGCCGCGTTCTTCAAACCACCTTTTGCTTCCTGTGAGGTCTGACTTGTTTGGGTTCAGTTTCTGACGAATGTGTTTCTTTACTGCTTCTGCATATGTTTCACTACCCTGATTAAGTAGTTGTGCCTCTTGTACCGGTTGTTTGTTCTTTTGGGCCATTTCTAGCTCAGGGTGTCTCATGACAAAGTTGCTCAAAAAATAGGAAAATAGGAATTTCAGGATTGAACAAATAAAAAATAGGAGAAAAATAGGAGAATCAATAGTACCTTGATGGACAAAGATAGCCTGCCTTCACCCCATCAGCTATCCCAATCCACCACTTTAGTCCACAACAATGATAAACATATGAAATACAACAAAAGGAGTATTTCAATATTAAATGTGTCTCTCATACTGGTCTAAACATAAACAAATCAGTTGTTTTTAATATCAGATTATTTGATGGTACAGAAATTCAGGGGCAAGCGATGCCTTTACAGAGTTTTCATAGAAACATGAAGAACACTTGTGATTCTGTAAACCATCGATGCAATTTCCTAGTCTTAACAGTAACAGCTTCACTCAGTTAAGAAACAAAGTTCTCTTTTCATAACTTCAGAATTAAACAAGCAGAAAATGGTAAACACAACAAATCGTTAGTGAACACATGCTGTTCTAAAACGACAGTTCACAGTATGTTCCCTTAATTAGGCTTTCTTTTCTTTGATGGCGGAGCAGAAACACTAGTTGGGAGTGCCTTCTCTAGCAATTTCTGATTCTTCTTGTTAACCTCCTTTTGTTTTTCTCTGACTGCCTCAAGTTTGCTCTTTCGCTTTGCTTGATTTGCTTTTGCTGTTTCTATCATGAGACATGCAACTTTTGCAGCTTGTGAATCAACCTTGGAACCTGAAGACAGGGTAGTCTGTAGCTTTACGGTACCATCTGACAGCAGCTAGCCAAATCACTTCTGCTTGCAAGCTAGCATTCTTGTAATTGATAATGGACAGCTGTCTTGACGAACTTCCACTCTGTTCTGGCAAATGCAAGTCACTGGGACTTGAGACGCCTGCACCTGGTTGATGCTGTACAAACAACTTTCCTTGAGATTCATCAAGGGCCCATTAACTGATTCATGCGCGCACTCGCGTGCATTGCTAAAGAGGTGAAATTTCACTTCTGGTTGCCTACATCAGCCTGAGCACGGAAAATAAAAACTACCAAAAAACTTGCAAATTCACACAAATTTTAGATGCTTTTCTTTGCGTTTCCCAAAATGCAAAGTAAAAAAAAGTACAAGCAAAGACAAAATAAGAGAAAGACAGAAAAACAAGAGCAATAGAAAGAGAAAAACTAACTCTGTGTGGCTTTGTTTGATCTTACCGAAGTGTGCGGGTAGTGTAAATTGCGCACGCGCTGATAGGGTAACTTCCAATAGATATCGGGCGCACTTCTGGTTTCTTTAAATGTAAAGGAAACGTGGTTTTTGATTAAATCCAGCTTTTTTCGACAAATTTCAATTAAAGCCAATGTTGGCAACATAGCTATACATTCCTTTTTCGAAATCATGCATTTTTTCAATGTTTTGAAATGCTCTCAAATTATGACCTTTTAGAAATGAAACAAAATTGATGCATAGTGTAATGAGGAGTTAAATTAAAGTATTAAATCAATGAAAAAAATCCTGAGAAAATAATTTGCCTGGGAGCCTTTGCATTTTTTCTGTATTAGTCACATGACCATGGGCGTGGCCTGATGACTTCATCACTAGTGTTACTGATCATGAAAAAGTTGAAACACATGAAATAACTCTGAACTAACTAAAAATGATGAGGTTATATGAGACTAAATTTTCCTTAGCAACGGCTCGAAAAGATCAGTTAATGGGCCCTTAACAGCTTTGCTTTCTTGGCATGTTGCAATACTTGGGTTCACATTAGACCACTAAGTCTGACTTAGTAAGCTCTTAAGTTGACTTAGTGAAAATGACAGGTGTGAACCACTAAGTCACAGAAGTGTGATTTCTGTCTTAGTGTCGGCAAACTCAAATGATCTAAGCCGTTCTTAAGTCTGTTTCAAATGACTAAAGGCTGACTTAAGAAACCTGATAGCAAAAAAATTTCAAAATCGTGGGTTTTATCAGATAGAGATTCCCGCGTTAGGCACGAAAACCAAAGAAATCACGACACGGCTTCTTCTCAGAAACAAAATTAACTGAAGATGCATTGCTGAGGGGACGAAACGTTAGAAGGCAATTACGTACGGACTTTTCACCTTATGCGACGTAAGTTGCGTGCCTTGATCACTTTTTAATTGGCCTACACAAGTGTCATTTTCTTTTATGATATTCCTTGCCGATTTCCCAACAGATCTGAAGCACAAATGCCTCATGTGTTTCATGCGGCTTCACCGCATCAGTTTAGTCGGTCTCCTTCTCCATTTATGCCACCATTTGGAGCTTACTATCCACCCATGATGGCTCCCATACCAGTGCCTCCAGGTCCTTCAGAGCTGAGCAGCGACCCAAGTCTGAATTCACAAGGGTCCAAGCGCACAAGGGCCGACTGGACCAGAGATGAAACTAGTGTATTACTGGAGATTTAGGGTGTCCTTTACGATTCCCTGAAATCTGCTTCGACCCCTCAAAAAAAGAGTCTGTGGAGTCAAATTTTAAAAAAATTTCAAGACAAGTGCTGCGATCTGGGGATGTCATCAAACAAAAACCTGGATCAACTCAAGAAAAGAATAAAGAACCTGGATTATGAATACCGCCAGGTGAGAACGAAAATGGCTTCCACTGGAGAAGAGGTCGCTAAGAAACTTCAAAGTAACTGCGCGTTCTACGAAGAACTAGATGATATTCTAGGGACGCGGGATGCTATTAACCCCGATCGCATGACTATAAGTTCTTCAAAGGTCATTCCAAAGAGGAAGTCTCCCTCAGCAGGACCAGTCACGAAAGAGGGGGAAAACTCATCATCATTCACGAGTTCTGATTCTCAGCAGCCTAGCACAAGTTCGGCCTCAGATGAATCACCACCGAAGTCGCAGCAAGTCCCACAAAAGACAAAAGGGAAAGCACCCAAGCGCAAAAGAAAGGAGCCAAATGACCAAGATGAAGACCCCTGAATGAAGGGAATATGTGACATGTGGCGTCTTTCCATGGAAAAGCAAGGCAAACGCTTCAACCGCAGCATGGAACTTCAGCAGGCTGCGATACAAAGCCAGACATAAGCAGACCAAGGCTCTTGTGTCAGGCCTAAAAGACATTTTAAAAGACTGTTTAAAAAGTGACTAAAAAGATGTTGCGTGCATTGCCGATTAATTTGAACATTTAAATGATCTGTTGTTGTTAACTAGCTGACTTCGCAGAAGTTTCATTTTTTATTTGTGTTATGAATAATAGAGTAACAGGCATTCAATCTTTTTGAGCATTTTATTGATTGTAACACAGCTTCTGGGAAAAAGAAATGTAAAATTTTAAAAAATCAAGCTCAATAAATGCGTGTTTTATAAAGAAAAACATTGTCATGCCATTGAATTACAGTGCGTCCTATGGTGCGATGAGGAAGGTGGCTGAATTAAAGTACACCCTGAGAAAGTAGATAATCTAGCATAGTTTGGCGTGTAGCTGATCTGTCTTGTGCTTCATCATCTTCGTGTGCATCATTTTCATCGTCTGGTGGTGGGCGATCGTCGTCATCATCAAATGAATCCCCTTGCATTATACAAAAATTATGTAAAACACGTGCTGCTGTCACGCTTCGCGGTACGGAAGTGTGACTTTGTTCAATCTTTTTCAGTAAAAGCCTCCAACGTCCTTTCAACAAGCCGAACGTCCTCTCGATCACTGATCTCATTGCACTTAATTTTTCATTTAAGCGTCTTTTCTGAGGCGAAAGGTGCCCTCTGTTTGAAAAGGGCCTTATTAGCCAGTTTTTCAAAGGATAAGCACTGTCACCTACTAGCATTGGCCTCAACAGTCCCCCATAAACCATTCTTGTAGGTGCTGATAAAATTTCTTCGTTTTCTGCAAGGTCAAAAATTCCACTCAGTCGTAGCACTCTTGCATTGTGAATACCACCGGGATAGCCCACTGCTACATGTTGAAAGAGCAGCTGCAAGTTCACTGTCCTTTGCAGGTTGATGCTATAATACTGTTTTCTGTTAAAGTAATCTTCCTTGTTCTCCAGTGCTGCGTTGATTTCTATGTGGCAGCTGTCAATTGCTCCTACAATTTGTGGAAACTTGTATTCTTCTTCAAAGGTGTCCATCGCTTCTTGCACTTCATCTTCAGTGTAAGGGAATCGAATGAATAAGTCCTTTTTTCGACACAAAGCCTCCTCGAACTCTCGACATATCACTTTAGCTGTAGATTTTCCCAGGCCAAACTGCAGTCCACATGACCTATAACTGTTTCCAGTGGAAAGTCTCCAAACACCAACAGCAGCACACTTCTCTACAGACACAGGCTTTCTCAATCTTGTTTCCTGTCTCGTCAGATCACCACGAAGAATTCGGCAAGGCTCGTCAAACGTTTCACGTTCCATTCGAAAGTTTGGTTTCCAAAGAACATTCAGCCAAGGTGATGCTAGCATTACATCAAACCAGTTCTGCAGTCTTGGCTAGGCCCACGCTCTTCTTATGTGCCGAAAATTACCTCATGTTCGGTGAACACTCAAAAGTACGGCAGTCAGAAAAAGCAGGCTTTCACTCTCTTGGACAAAATCTTCCATCATTCTTTCACGAAGGAACATAAGATTTTGTAAGGTTATTTGGCTGATCAACCTTTGTAAATTGAATAAACAGACAACAGTCGCAATTACAGCGATTTTATGGCTTCTCGGTCTCATTTTGATCTCAACTTCTTCGCTAAGATGGATCGTGACTACCTCACCACATTTGAGACATTACTTACCTTATCTGTTATTTTTATCATTAATGATGACGGCTAAGACAGACTTAGTGCCTAGTGTGAACCCAACAAATATCTGTGATTTTCCAGAGTTGTCACAAAGAAACTCACTATCACGAAACCGGCAGTACACGTGAAAGTCATCAAGTCCTTTACAACACCAGGAGCTCAGTTTTTGACCACTGGAATCAATAGCAGAAAGCCACACATTGCTGAACTTTGTTCTGCCACCAGGCATTTTTCAAACAAAGCAGTTATAATTCAGCAATTTTTTCACTTATGTGGAGTAATCCTGCAGTTTTTGATTAAAAAAAAAATGATGTGTCATCCATGGGAACACAATACCTATCTAAAATTTATATATTTGGTACCAAATTACTTAAAATACTAACTAAAACAAAAATGCTAAGGTAAAGAATATTTGTAGGAGTGGCAAATGCAACCATTTTGAGTCTTGCACCCTCAGCCACCTCTCTGCAGACAGAATTGGCAGCACATAAATAAGGAGTTAGGTAGAAATAAATCAATGTGCATATGTAGAATATTTAAAGACACTTACCATTTATGTAAAACATCAACTTGATGATGTGAGCATCTCCAAGTTTCAAAGATGATCATTCAGGTGTGTACAACTTCTAAGCCAACCTCAATGCATTTTCAATAGGTTTATACAGAATAGTATTATGTTGGGCGCCACATGCACTATTTTACTAGATTTGATAGAATGTATGCAGTAGAAAACCATGTAACAGTTAATCAAAGAAATAATATTTCAAAATATTTAAAAGAAGCTCAACAAGCAATAGAGGTCAAAAAAAAAAAAAACTTTTTATATCTATTTTTGTTAATTTAGAACATCCAAGTCATTCTGATGCCAGCTTTGCACCAAATCTCTTTCTAAAAGCATATAAAAAGTATGATTCCATTTTTAATTTTGTAACACATTTTGGCTTCACCAGCAAAAAATAGGAAAAATAGGAAAAATAGGTTTCATCTAAAAAATAGCAGAAAATAGGAGAAAATAGGAATATGCTCAAAAAATAGCAAACAATAGGAAAAAATAGGAACTGGACACCCTGCACTAGCTTGTTTTCTTTTTGTTCCTTTAGACATTTTTCTTTGGTGTCGATAATTGACTGTATTTCTTGTTCTACTTGTTTGTCCCTATCCGTCCAGTCCTCTATCTTCTCGAGTGACTTGAAAGTGTCAGCTATCACAGCAACGTTTTGTGCCACCTGCCTCTCTTAGTGTTCCACGACACATTCCATGAGCTGCTGTAAGCAATTGCCTAAAATATCGTTTCATTTGGTTTTGAAGGTTTTGTCTTGTTGGCCTGTCATTGATCGCAAGTCAATGGTTTATCCTTTCGGAATAATATTCTCCTCCATGCATGTCTTCAGGAATTCAATGTGTAATTTCATCCTCATGTTTTTTTCTTTTAGGGAATACACTTTCCATCCAAGCTCTGTTGGTTTTTCGTCGTGTGAGGGTTCCTCGCTGGATTTGCTGTTTCAATGAAACTAGTGGATGGTGTAGCATCATCCTCGCTGCTTTGCTCGTGCTCATCTGTGTGCGAATCTATTCCTTTGTTATGTGTCTGGTTTCTCTTTGTATTTCTCGTTTGTCTTGTTGAAGCCATTCTATAAAATTACATAACTCGCACAATGGAGAATGGGCTTCCATTTTCAATGCTTTATTATATATATTCTGTCACATACTCCAAAAGGTATCGAAATCCCTGTAAACAGGACATAGAAAGTGTATTCATTTTTACAAAAAAGGATCAAGGCTGCACTGCAGTGAAAATAGCAGACTACTATGGGGTGCTCATTATTTGAGGAATGTCACAACATTCTTCCCACCTGCCTGAAGAAAGATGTTTTACTCCTGTCCATCACCAGTTCAACTTATAGCTGTCAATGTTAAACATAACTTTGCATTCATTAAAAAAAGACCCATTGATGCTAAGATACAGGGTGTTGCTAAAAGGAGGCCTTCGGTAACCCAGCAGCCCAGTCCTGATTCCACCAATTTTTTGTCTTGTTCAAAACAGTACCTATCATTGCTTGAGAATCGTCCTTTCTCGGGTCATCTGAAGAATTAAATGACATGCTGCAAATGGCAAACAGATTCAAAATAAGGGTCATCCATTTTTCATGTTGAGCAACATCTACAGGATGTGTCATGCATGTGAATTTAAAACTTGGAAAAAAACTGGAAAATCAGGACCAGAAGCTGCAGCATTTGGCCCACTTTTAGTAAAATGCAAGAAAAGAGGGTGTATTTCCATTAACAAACTTTTCATTATAATTTTTGCAGTCTTGTTTATAAATTCCTCCCTCAGAGAACAATCCAGTTAAACCTAAAAAAGGCATATTACAACTGAAAACCGGTAGAAACCCTAATTTGGTGCATGAAGTGTTGAATTGCCCACCTTGTGGATCCAACTTTTCAAAGTGTCATGAGTCACTCAAAAATTTACTTGTGTCACACAACTTTGAACGAAGAAGCGTGACTTGGTAAAGGAAAATCTTTAAGAGATATACTTGTCAGAACAAAACTATAACAAAAGGGCACTATAACTAGAGGTCACTCTTCACACCAGGAGCTTATGAGTTGTCTGGCCTGTCAACACTTTACTTCACTTCGGCTAAAAAAACATGTACATGTATGTCTCAATGGATATGATGGCTTTCCTTGCTGATGAATACTAGCCTCAGAAATTGTGATGTCATCCACATACACAGGGGTTCCATTAAGATTTGCAGCAGGAGGGCATCAGGATTTGGCAGCCAGGCATATGGTTAAATGTCTTCTTTATTAATAAAGTTGCCTGGTGCCTGGCTCTTAATGAATCCCCTGAGTTCATTTTTCCTTGGTTTCAGCCCACCTGAGGTAAACCCAGTTAAGTGTATACAATGTAGATATTGGTTGGGGAAAGAACTAGATAAGGGCTTTGAATGCATACCACAATCTGTATATTTACAGGGGATGTGCATAAGCTTCATCATTCTACTGTTTATTTTTTTGTTTCCAGTGGTGTCCTTTTTAAACTTCTGGATACGCGAAGCGTAGAAATGTGTTTCTTGCGGGGACTCAGATATGCAAATGTGTCACTCACTCACTCACTCAGGTGTAGACACTGTTCGTAATTAGTCGGCCCGAACGAGAGCGCCCGAGGCCGACGCCATATTGGAATAGCAACCGTGCAGTCAGGGCGAGCCTTGCTATCATGTTTGCACGGTTACTAGTCAAAGGATGTATCGCACTAGCCCGAATTGATGATTTTGTAGCTTTTACACAACCAGTAATGTTAGGTGTTTCGCTAAACTGAAGTGGAGTTGACTATGAATGTTCGAATTAGCACTATGGCCAACTTGAGCACTGAATTTCATGAGCATTTGACTCATCCAGGCGTTCAAAATGACCAGGAGATGAGCATTTGTTTGCTGGAAAGTGACCTACTGATGTGGTAAGCTTTGATGAGAATGTGTATTATTCGAGGACCTTAATGAACTTATATGAGCGAAACGAAAACTTCTCAATGAACGAAACCAGGACAAACATCGGCACCATTATGTGAAGAAGCTAGTCATAAAAGGGGATAAGTGACGATTTTGGTTGCTTTTCTTTTTTCTTGCTCCAAATTAGCTGAATTTTTGCATGTGGTCTTCAATGTAATAGAAAAACGTGGTTCTGTATTTTTGTCGCTGGTTTTTGCTTTGTTTTCGAGTTAAAACGTATGCAAAAAACTTGGCTTTTCCTAGCCATGTCTTTAGGAGTTTATTTGTTGAACAGCAAACAGACAGACTGTTTATAGTGTATGAAGTCAAAACCAAATCCCACAGCATATAGAGCGGAAATCTAGGAACGGATTGTTTACACCGGTTATTGTGACGTGAACACAACACGTGAATCGATCGAGCATCAAACGAAATGCCATCAAACAAAAAAGAGATGTGCCACATTAGAGCTCTGTCAACTAATATCTTAAGCATTGTTTTAAAGTACCTTGTATGCCTGCCTGGTGGTTGAGAGGCATCATAAAACGTCAATAGACCCGTAAGTCATCAGCACGTTTTAAAGAATCAAAATGTGTTCTGAAACTTCGAAGGCAGCTGATATACCGTAATCGTGTTATCGGCGTTCGAAGTCAGATTGAGCCAGGTAGCAAAGTCCAAGAGCAGTTCTTGCCCAAAAAAATACCCTCTGGTGAGTTGTGGCCCATTTGCCAAGCGTTGCTAGCGTCAAAGTTTGGAAAGCGAGAACTGGTTTTAGACTTATAAAATTTGTCTTGTATCGACCGCCATGTTTTCCCGCGCACGAGGTGTACAGACCCTTCCCGGCATGCATTGCGATTACGTTCTGCGGACGTTTCTCAAACTGGTAACTAGATTTAAACATAATAATGGCCAGCAAGTGGCGATCGATTGTAACAGATCTGTGATCCAGTTTGCGTTGATTTTATTTCAAATCGGCATCATTTGTAGTGTTTTGAACTTCTGGGATCAGGGGACATGCAGATGTATGGAGACCCATACGTTGCATAGAAGGGTTAATCTGTTAATCTGTCAGCCCTATTTATAGAGCGTTTTCACGTGGAGTGATCAAATTCTTAAATCCAAAACTAAACAGCCACCAAAGTTGTTATCCTCTCCAGGCATAAGAAGTACCAGCGCATTTTGAACTTCGAAGTTATGGCTGTGCGTGACATAAAGCTACGATCGCGTTTGTCAAAAACTATGTATTTATCTCGTGATTTTTAGCCATTTAAGATGTTGCCGTATTTGGAAAAGTGCTTATTGAAACGTCTTTTTGTTTTATTTTTATTTACACCTTTTTGGACCTGAAATCGACATTTTTGAGCTTATACGTTGCATGAAGTTACCATTTTCAGGAGCCCATCGTGGGCTCCTGCCATTTTGCTGTTTTCTCAGCGTCCAAAATTAACTTTTTGAGGCAGGCGCCAACTAGCGACTGAAATTTTTTTTCAGTTGCCATATGGAAAAATGTGGTCGCCAAAAAGTGTCAATAGAATTTTTCCTTTGCAGTGAAACACAAAC
This sequence comes from Orbicella faveolata, assembly GCF_042242905.1. Lineage (NCBI taxonomy): Eukaryota > Metazoa > Cnidaria > Anthozoa > Scleractinia > Merulinidae > Orbicella > Orbicella faveolata. The sequence goes on from NW_028301576.1 coordinate 31,336,967, forward strand.
CAAAATTTTTGGTCGTCGGATAGAAAATTCTGCTCGCCAATTTTTCTGTTAAGAATCATAACGAAGAGAACGTGTTTGGGGCTGCAATGATGGTGATTTTTCCGCTAATGATAAGATTAAATACAAACACGCTGATTATTTATACACCTACCACTGAAAACCCACCATGAACGAAGTGAATGCCGGCCATATACGCAGTTTCGTGCAACTGCCAAATGTTTCAAGTCAATTTTCTACCTTCTCTTGTCTCTACCTTTTGGAGAAGAAAATTATGTACCTGACTGAAAACTGCCGTTTGGTTCTTTGTTCTATGTGCAAAATGATCTTTCCTTTTGCGTTCTGTCAAGACAATAGATGGATCGCCATGTTGAATATCGAAATCTTTCAGTAATTTCTTTGCGGATGTTCCGTCTCCACTTTTTAATAAATTACGGAAAGAGTTCAGGACATCTTTGGACCCCACATCATCTGAGTAAATGTTCATGGCGAAAGAACGGATGTGGCCTGTGCCTGCAATACGTATGTTATGGGAAACCGCTGGAAAAACATGGCGGCGAAGCTTTGCACTGATCGTAGCTTTGAAACGTTGTGGTAGATTTATAATAACACGAAAATCGGTTTTATACTTCAAAAGCAGCGGAAAGGTAAAAAGTAAGTGACCAATTGGCGGGCGGCTTTGAATTTTATTTTAATCGATTTGGCTGAAAATCAAAGTTTGTGTAATTATCGTGGCTTGAAATAGTTAATCGCCCGCTGGCGACCAGCTGTGAAATTCTGGTCGCCAGTACAAAATTTTTAGTCGCATTGGTGACCAGGAAAGCGCAATTTCGGACCCTGTTTCTAAGTGAAACCAACATCCTTGCCGTCACACGTTAACGTCAAATCAACATTTTAACCTATTTAGACCTGAAATCAACATCATTGAGCTTATACCTTGCATGAAATTACCATCTTGCTGTTTTCTAAGTGAAATTAACATCCTCGCGGTCAAGTGTTAACGTGAAATCAACATTTTAACCTATTTAGACCTGAAATCAACATCACTGAGCTTATACGTTGCGTGGAATTACCATTTTGCTGTTTTCTAAGTGAAATTAACATCCTTGTGGTCATGCTTTAATGTGAAATCAACATTTTAGCCCATTTAGACCTGAACTCAACATCACTGAGCTTATGCGCTGCATGAAATTGACATTTTGCTGGTTTCTAAGTGAAATCAACATCCTTGCTGTCACGCATTAACGTCAAATCAACATTTTAACCTATTTAGACCTGAAATCAACATCATTGAGCTTATACCTTGCATGAAATTACCATCTTGCTGTTTTCTAAGTGAAATTAACATCCTCGTGGTCAAGTGTTAACATGAAATCAACATTTTAACCTATTTAGACCTGAAATCAACATCATTGAGCTTATACGTCGCGTGAAATTACCATTTTGCTGTTTTCTAAGTGAAATTAACATCCTTGCGGTCAAGCTTTAATGTGAAATCAACATTTTAGCCTATTTAGACCTGAACTCAACATCATTGAGCTTATGTGCTGCATGAAATTGACATTTTGCTGGTTTCTAAGTGAAATCAACATCCTTGCCATCACGCGTTAACGTCAAATCAACATTTTAACCTATTTAGACCTGAAATCAACATCATTGAACTTATACGTTGGGTGAAATTACCATTTTGCTGGTTTCTAAGTGAAATTAACATCCCTGCCATCACGCGCTAGCGTCAAATAAACATTTTAACCTATTTAGACCTGAAATCAACGTCATTGAGCTTATGCGCTGCGTGAAATTGACATTTTGCTGGTTTCTAAGTGAAATCAACATCCTTGTTGTCATGCGTTAACGTCAAATCAAACTTTTAACTGTTTCTAAGCTGAAATTAATACATTTTTAAGGTGACGCCTTGTAAGAAAAATCAACATTTTGCTGTATTTTAAGTGAAATGAACATCTTTGCGGTCGGGCGCTGATGTGACAACAAATATAAGTTTTTTGCATGCGTAATGTCTCACAAACAATGCAAACCTTAGCAAAAACACATACAAAACATCGTTTAAGACACCTAAAAAAAACACATGCGAAATTTGAAGCTTTTTTGACAAAGTTCACTTTTGAGCAAAATACCTAATGCCCATTTTCCACTGAGACCTTCTCATAAACGAAACCGGGCTTTGTTATAATAAACCAAGCCGATCCTTTGTTATGAATCCTTTGTTATAATAAACCGAGGCGAGACTTTGACTAATAACAAAGGCTTGCTTTGGTTTAATATAACAAAGGTCGGCTCAGTTTATCATAACAAAGGCCCTGGCTTCGTTTATCTGAAGGGCTCAGCTGAAAAAAGGCGTTAGGTATTTTTGTCAAAAGTGAACTTTGTCCAAATTTCGCATGCAGTTTTGTTTAGGTATGTTTAGCAATGTCCCATAGTTTTTCCGCTAAACTTTGCTTCGTTTTCTGGATATTGCGCATGCAAAAAACCACTCGGTTTTCCTAGCGGCGTCTTTATAAAGTGAAGCAAGAACCAGCGGCAAAATAACAGGACCATGTTTTTCTATTACATTGAAGACCACATGTAAAAATTCAGCTAATTTGGAGCAAAAAAAAAGAAAAGCAACCAAAATTGTCACTTATCCCCTTTTATGACTAGCTTCTTCACTTGTCGTTACAATGCTGGTATAGAATCAGTCTGGTATTTAGAAGATAAACAAATGCCAACAGGGATCAAACTGGTCTAAGATACACACTGGTCCTTACAGTGCTGGTATAGAATCAGTCTGGTATTCAGAAGTAAAACACATTTGCTTTTAAAATTTGTTTATCTCACCAATCAGTTGCGCCATTCTTTAGTGGTGCACCCCTCCTCAGAAAAATCCTGGATCTGCCCCTGCAACAGAGATCAAACTGGTCTAAAATACACAGGTTCTTCCAAAGCTGGTATAAATTTAAATCAACTTGGTATTCAGGAGTAAAACACAAATGCTAACAAGGATCAAACTGGTCTAAAATACACACTTGTCCTTACAATGCTGGTATACAATGTCATGTAGAATCAGTCTGGTATTTAGAAGAAAAACACAAATACCAACAGGGATCAAACTGGTCTCAAATGGACACTGATCCTTACAATGCTGGAATAGAATCAGTCTGGTATTTACAAGAACTGGTGAGTCAATCTCAGATAGTGCTGAGTGCAATTTACGGCTCTGATACAGTAATCACATAGGTCCTCACCCACACCGTTCTCTCCCTTGGCAGTACAGTCAACTAGGCCTTTTCCCCTTTGCAGAATACAAGCGGACAAACACTTGATAACACATAATCTTAGCATTGTGTATGTTGCACGTTTGTAGTTTCTTTCAAGGCCCAAAAATACCTTACAATTAACTCCTTTGTTCTTTATTTGAACCCTGGCAAACACACACTAGTTACAAAACAGCAGACAAAATTTCTTGAATCAAGCTAGAGGTGATTCCAGAAGATATGCAGTCACAGTAGCGTTCTTTGCACTAAAAAAGGGAGAACTAACATTACCTGAAATACAGCTAATATCCCTGGTCAATAGTCCAGTTCTGGCGCAGCAACACTACGGTAGCATTGCATGACAGAGAGAGGACCAGAACTGGACTAGTGGCTGACACTAAAGGCTAAATGCACATGCGTTTCAAGCAAATAGACAATTTTACAGTTGTCTGCTCAGTGGCGTGGCCTTTGGATGGGAGCAAAATGGTCTATTGCTTCTGCTCTTAAAAGAATAGCACCACAAGGATAGAGAGAGATTTGCGAAAACATAATATCGCTTTGTCATGTTTTCAAGAAACCAGTGCAAGTATGACACGTTTTGCGTAGTGCACTCGGGTACCTACCCCACCTGGGCTCCCTTCCTACAAAACTAATTGATTAATTTAAATTAATTGATTAATTAATTTATTAAATCCATTTTGAAATCACTGGCTATCCTTGCAATCTGATTGGCTCTCAATGGTGCAATTTATTCACGAATCGCACTATTTTTTGCTCTAAATCGCATCTTTTTCTCAGCCATTGAGAATGGGACAGTAAAACAAAACAACAAATCAGATTTCAATATTAGTTTAAAGTAAACAATAAAATTTCAGGAAACTGAAAGGCAAAAAGCCATTGTGTGGAGAATTTAGCAACTAGTATTGCCAAAACTTTGTTGTTATTGTGTTTTTTTTCCAAAAAACTTGACGAATGTAATTAATTACCGTTTCTAAATGACGATTATCAGCTCCTTCAGGCTGAACACCTACTTTAATGGAAGTTTCCAACTTTCAGTGGCCATTTTGATGAATATTTTGGCGATTTTTCTTCAACATCTGCTCAAAATCCGTATGATACCGAGTCCAGTAAAACATAAACAAATGAAAACCACACAACAACAAATTCAGGGCCATCTCAAGAAGGTAGATGTTTCCAGGTTTCTGGTAGTTTCAAACGGAGCAACAAAAGAGCTCAACCCTGTCGCTGTGAATAAACATAGTCAAAATACACCCCGCTCCACAAAACAGTGAATGAATGAACGTCTTACGAAGCTGGTGTTAGTCCCGCCATCTTGGAAATATCTTGAAACAAATGGCGCCGCAAGAACTTGACAAGGTCCTGAGTATCGAGTCCTTCGCTGAGGTCACAAAAAGAAACGGAGATGATAACGAGCTGGACTCCCTTAAAATCATGCCATTAAATGGTATGAAAGAAAAAAAACGTACCATCCACTGGGCATCGTGCACTCGAGGGAGTTTCACAACTCAAAAGAAATCCATCGCAGAATTACGCAGGATGCACCTTCAAATTGCTTCTCCAAAGACAATGAAGTCTCAGCCTCAACCACAGAAGAAAGACCTTCCATCATTGATTCAAGCGACGAGAATTGAACTTTTATACCTGAAGCAGACTACTTTCGTTCTGACTTCAAAACCGTTTGTTTCTTTGTCATGCTCGGATGAGTTTTCGTCACATGACATCGTTTTGCATGAGACGTAAAGGCGTTTCCGGTTCCGCTTTTTTTTTTTAACAAACCGGCTACTGGAACAATACACCAAAAGTCTAAAAATTAAGGCGATAAAATTGTGCGATTTCAAAATGGATCTAATAAAGTGGCAATTGAACTTCATGTCATGCAATTTTGGTCTGAAATCATACTTGTGATTTCAAATCGAACTCGCGCTCGTTTGATTTTGAAATCACGCGTATGATTTCAGACCAAATTGTACTCCACTCAGTTCAATTACCATTATTAATTAAACAAACATTAAAGTTAACACCTTATGGCATTAGTGCATTAAATGGCTTTACAGCACTATTGTGTGACTGCCTTAGTGAACAGCATCCTCTTAAACCACCCCAATAGTGGCAAGTGCACTCTGCACTAAAAACAAATGCCAACAGGGATGAAACTGGTCTAAAATCCACACTGGTCCTTACAATGCTGATATAGAATCAGTCTGGTCTTTAGAAGAAAAACAAATACCAACAGGGATCAAACTGGTCTAAAATACACATTGGTCTTTACAATGCTGCTATAGAATCAGTCTGGTATTTAGAAGAAAAACAAATGCCAACAGGGATCAAACTGGTCTAAAATACACACTGGTCTTTACAATGCTGCTATAGAATCAGTCTGGTATTTAGAAGAAAAACAAATGCCAACAGGTATCAAACTGGTCTAAAATACACACTCGTCTTTACAATGCTGCTATAGAATCAGTCTCGTATTTAGAAGAAAAACAAATGCCAACAGGGATCAAACTGGTCTAAAATACACACTGGTCTTTACAATGCTGATATAGAATCTATCTGGTATTTAGAAGAAAAACAAATGCCAACAGGGATGAAAGTGGTCTACAATACGCAGATCCCTAAAATGCTGGTACAGTCGAACCTAGATTATCCGGAGTCGATCGGACTAGACGAAAATAGTCTGGATAATTGAGGGTCCAGAGAATCGAAAATGTAAATATTAATGAAGAACAAAATTGTTAAAATAAAGCAAAATTTAATGGTGAAACAAGACTTCTACAAATCGCTTGGAAAACAATATGATCTACTGTACATCTTGAACCACTTAACTCTGAACCAATCAGAACTAATTCGAGTGTTCTTCATTAGTTATGACCCGTGTGAGCACTGCTTTTGCTCTTTAAAAACAAAACAAACTCGCTCTTGAGTGCACTTTTCAATGCTATAGTTTTTTTTAAAATATTGCTATGGATCTTGATCATGACTAATAAATATTCATGACAAAATTGGGACTAGAGAAAAAGTCGGGATAATCGAGAAATGTGGATAATCGAGGTATGGATAATCAAGGTTCGACTGTACAACAACCAGGCTGATGAATTAAGCCTGAAGTTTTAATGTATGTACTGTATATCTGCACTTGGCTTGGCTTGCCGAGTAGGCCCTTTTAAATATTCTCCCACTATTGCAACCTTTTCCCCTTTTTCACTGATTCAGTCTAAAAGCTGATGAATACATGTTTCACAGCAGAGTTCAGTTTTCCCGATGTAATATTTTCAGTAAAGATAAACAATGGATCTTTCCTGAGAAGTGTTTCTGGAAATGCTTGTTGGAAATTTTCAAAGGAACTTCTGAGGGTTACAATGATCCTGTTTTGTGGGTTTGGCTTAAAATTATTTTCACCCCAATTCTAAAACAACACACACATGTACTCTCTTGTCATATTTTTTGGCTTAATACCCTGCAAAAGCTTCCACTGTGGACCTTTTGAGGTTGAACACGTACACCCTCCTGAGAGGTGCCAACTGCATTTTTAACCCCTAAAAGGTACAATGAGCACCTCCATCCTTTTTATGTGGGAGTCCCCCCTGGGTTTCTGTAGGCTGCCTTGTCGCAAGACTTACTGGGCAGTTCTAAATTGAGTTTCATTGGTTGGCGGCATGACAACCACTTCAGTGCAGCTTCAGCACAATGCAGTCCAAAACCTGCGTGTATTTTGTGAAATTCTGTCAAGGCTGAAAACTTGAGGATTATTTTTGCATGAATTACCGCTATTCAAATGAATTGATAGGGTATGCACATTTATTACAGAGCTCCATTAATTGGTAACTTGATGATGATACCCTGATTCCAATCGTCAGGGATCTTCTTTCAACACCATATGGGACAGAAGGAAAATCCCTGATGACTGCTTTGAATCTTTTGTTCTTTCACTTTGCCAGCTATTGAGATAAGCTGTGGGAACACGAGCCACAGGCGAGTGTTTCCACAGCTTTTTAGAGTTCTCCCAATCTTGCATGAGTGTTTCTACAACTTAATAGAAACATGGAGAACAGGTTTTCTATTTCTTATAGAAAACACCACGACGAAAAAAGGGAAAACAGCTTGTTAACTTGATTATCAAAGTGAAAATTCTCTTTGCTTGAGTCATCATTACGTCAACAGCTTGTGCTAGTTCTGTGTTTCCATCGAGTTATAGAAACACGATTTTTAACCAATCAGCGCACGTATTTTCTTAGGACTGTTTTCTAATTAACAATATATGAGACTTAATAGGACAACAGCTAGGCAACTTTTTTAAGCAATGACGTCATCGGAATCGCTTATAGCTGGCAAGCAGCATTCCTCTTAGATAAATGATGTCGCGCAAGATTTATTTACTTCCTGCCCATTTTGACCCCTTGTGCGAAGATAATCTAGGGGTGGTGAATGCTAAATGCAAGACTTTGCAAGAACGCGAGCCTAGCATTTTTCTTTGCAAGCCCAAGACATTTTGACTCCTTCAATTGCGAGACCAAGACTAAATACAAGCTCGCTGGAGACATTAAGTAACTGTTCAGAGGTTCAGACATCATTTATAAAAAAAGCAAACAAAATATTACTGCGAGACTTTCTTAGCGTGCAAAATATTGAGACTGCGAGACGCGCATAACCGCTGAAACAAGACTGCGAGACCCATGAAATTAGACGAAAACTTTGCGAGACCCGTGGTTTTTGAAGACCATTCACCACCTTTTAATCTTTTAGCTTCTTCTTTTGAGGGATGGGTGTTTTTTTCGATTGAATTACTTTAAAGCGCCCTCACAGTTACACTGCAAAACATTCGTTTTCGGACGTTATTGGAAAGCGTGATCCTTGCGTGCTACAGACCTTTCGTTTGGATATCAACCGTCGCTCGCGTTCACAAAAAATACGACCGTTTTGCAGTCCAGGTGCGAGAAAAAACCTCTGGTACCCAGGGTACCTGCATCGCGAAGTAGCATACAAATCCTTATTCTCAGTAGACCTCCAAGGAAGAAAATGGACTGATCAGAAGTCGCTTTCGAAATCTCTGGGAATTCTCATTGGGTTTTGACGATTTTCCCACGGAGCCCAAATGTCCTCAGGCGTCGACCTACAAGGAGTGACATCGAGAAGTGTTCAACAAAACTAAGGTGGGGGTTAACATGAAGGATGTATTTTGGCTGGGTATTATGGTTTTAATGCAAATATCTCGTTCACTTTTCAAGCAGTCAAAAATCTCTCTGCTCATCCCACATGTCTACGTTTTGGGCTGTATTGTAAATTTTTGGGTGATTTTTTGGTATATTTGGGGATAAAAAGTTGTTGTCAAAGGATTAGTAAAATTTATGGAAATAGGAAATTTGGAAGATTTGATGTTGCTTTAAAATGTTATTATTATCAATATATATTGCATACGTACTTAAGGAGAACATTATGCAGATTCTGTGGACTGTACAACTCGAATTCGAACTGAAACTTTCACTACAGCATTACACAGCCCTGGTATATTCCAGATCCTTCCTGAGGCTCTCCGATGCCCAAAGCATGAGTCGGAATAACAAAAGCAAGTTCACAAAGGATAACATAGCATGTATCTATAGCCAGGGTCTTTATCCCAACGACAACGATTATATAACATGCATTTAGGGTCTTTCTCGGGAGGCAGAGGAGAGAGAACCTGGAAACGTGGTTGCCTTAAAAGCAACCTCGCTACCACGTACTTTTGAAATCACAATCACATGAAACAGTGCGCACATTGCTACAAGAGACAAAAGACAGGCCGAGACAGGTTGTTCAATTACAGCTATGCTACTTGTTTCGCACACAGCGAGCTCGCACCCCTCAACTCATTATAACTTTTATTTTGAGTTCGCCTTTACTTTCCAGGGATTAAAGAACAAGAAATAAACTTGTTTTGTGATTTTGTTTCATTATGCCTACAATGTTGTCTTGTTTGCTCGGTAAGAGAAGGATGAATTTTAAGCAGTTGATCACTAGTTGAGTTGATGTGGGTGCAAAACCTCCAGCTACCGTTTTAAAGGATTAAATCGTCCATTGATCCAATGGATTGCGTATTTCGTTCTCTTCACACTTATCCACGGGATAACGATTTTGTATCTGTCCCTAGTTGTCCAAAGGCTGGATAACGGTTTCCACCAGATAAATCGAGGATCCACGCTTTCAGTGCTTCGCTCCTTGCGACCAGTGATTCAAACACCAGCGGTCTGAAGGGTAACCGATCATTTAGCCCTTAAGGCATTGAACACGGATCATTCTTTACTTTCATCTACCACTGCAGTTCAAATATGAATCATTTCATATTTACTTCACAGAATAAATGTCTAATCTGGTAAACATTTGATGGTAGCAGAGCGAGGTTCCAAATCATGTCAGTGGACAGCGAGCATGGCGAAGCAATGGACGAAGAAGACTGCATCGAAAGTTTAAAGCAGCAAAAGGTGAAAGATAAATCGGCCTTCACCAGGATCAAGAACAAGTTGTTGAGCCTGCTAGATGAAGAAGATTATCCGAGTCGGCGGGACGTCAGGGCGGTTTTTCAAAAGCTTTGTGAAGTGCAAGAACGCACTATGTCAACTATGGAAGAATTATCCCAAGAATATTTAAGCTCCAAAGAGAAACGAAAAAAGCTCACTGATGAAATGGACAGATTAGAGGCAGAATTTTCAGAGGCTCATGACAAGGCAAAGGAATATTTGGACAATTGAAAGGATGAGTTATCGAGTTTGGCTATAGCTACTGACACGTCAGAAAACACTCGTTGACGTCAAATCAAGGAAAGCATTGTACGAAAGAGTGGAAAAAGAAGCTTTCGAGGAACAAGTTAAGCGAGAAAAAGACATCGCTCGTCAAAAAGAAGATTTAGAAGAATTACGTCGTCAGTATCAAAGTCGTTTATTTGATGAAGAGGACCTTCAAGATTTGAAAGAGTCAGAATTCAAAGGACCGGAAACAAGAAAAATTTCCGCAAACAATTTGGCAGGTCATTCAACGCCATCGCTTGGCAAGGATATGTGGAATCAACTTAAGCGTTTTTGAATTCCCGTATTCAGTGGTGATCAAAAATTGTATGATGGTTGGAAAACGGCTTTCATGGCATGTGTGGACAAGGCGCCCACTACACCAGAGTACAAATTGCTTCAGTTGCGTCAATACTTATCTGGCAAAGCATTAAAGGTCATGGAACCTCTGGGACACTCTGCAGCGGCTTATGAGACGGCAAAGGAAAGATTGGAACGAAAGTTTGC